>NC_052088.1:11069274-11339274 GCF_015852505.1 Tachyglossus aculeatus | reverse complement strand
CACCCTCCTTCCTCGTATCAGACAGATAACTGCTCTCCCCCACTTCAAAGCCTTATTGAATCAATCAACCCATCAATCGTATTTATTGAGTGCTTACTGTGTGCAGAGCACTGTACTAAGCGCTTGGGAAGTACAAGTTGGCAACATACAGAGAGCCCACACACTTTTTGTTCCTCTAATGCTAACCTTCTCACTGTACCTCATTCACATCTATCTCGCCGCCGAACTCTCCCCTACATCCTACCTCTGGCCTGGAATCAAAAATCTCCAGTGGCTACCAATCAATCTGCGTATCAGGCAGAAACTCCTCACCCTGGGCTTCAAGGCTGTCCATCCCCTCGCCTCCTCCTACCTCACCTCCCTTCTCTCCTTCTACTGCCCAGCCCGCACCCTCCGCTCCTCCGCCGCTAATCTCCTCACCGTACCTCGTTCTCGCCTGTCCCGCCATCGACCCCCGGCCCACGTCCTCCCCCGGGCCTGGAATGCCCTCCCTCTGCCCATCCGCCAAGCTAGCTCTCTTCCTCCCTTAAAGGCCCTACTGAGAGCTCACCTCCTCCAGGAGGCCTTCCCACACTGAGCCCCTTCCTTCCTCTCCCCCTCATCCCCCTCTCCATCCCCCCCATCTTACCTCCTTCCCTTCCCCACAGCACCTGTATATAAGTATATATGTTTGTACATATTTATTACTCTATTTATTTATTTATTTTACCTGTACATATCTATTCTATTTATTTTACTTTGTTAGTATGTTTGGTTTTGTTCTCTGTCTCCCCCTTTTAGACTGTGAGCCTGCTGTTGGGTAGGGACTGTCTCTATATGTTGCCAATTTGTACTTCCCAAGTGCTTAGTACAGTGCTCTGCACACAGTAAGCGCTCAATGAATACGATTGATGATGATGATGGAACACGCTCCTTTCTCATATCAGACAGATAACTGCTCTCCCCCACTTCAAAGCCTTATTGAAGGCACATCTCCTTCGAGAAGCCATCCATGACTTCCTCTCCTCTTCTCTCACTCCCTTCCACGTCGCCCTGACTTGTTCCCTTCCTTCATCCTCCCTCCCAGCCCCACAGCACATATATATACATATATATATATTTATAGCTCTAATTTATTTATGTATGTATATGAATGTCTGTCTTCCCTTCTAGACAGTGAGCTCATTGTGGGCAGGGAATGTGCCTGTTGTATTGTACTCTCCCAAGTGCTTAGTACAGCACACAGTAAGTGCTTAAAAACTAAGATCAAATGAACTCAGCACAGTGTGTGGCACCTACTGAGTATTTAATGAACAATACAGAGTTGTTATTTTAAAAATTAAGTTTTAAAAGTGTTTAGTTCATGTTATAGCTAAAGCACAAACAAGCAGAGTTGGGGAGGGGGCAAGAGGGACAGGGAGATGTTGGGGTGTTTGGATAAAGTGCCCCACGACTCTAGGGGCAATAAACCTTGGACACCCCACTGGACCAGCCTTATTATGAAGTTTCCAATTCAACAAGTCCTGTGCAAGACTACCTCCTTGGAGGCATTTGCTGACTCCATCTACGCTTTCATGTTCACTGATGCTGAGGAGGAAAGGGCCCCATGTCTGAACTTTGCCCATGAGTATGTTGCTTCATCACTGCTTTTTGGGGGCTCACAGGCAGAGAATGATGGTGTCCCACACACCCTGAACTCTGCAAGGTCAAGGAATAGCAACGTACAAATTATTATTTGAGCCCAAGCACACTCTGGTCCTCACTAGACGGGTACAAATGTCATTATTTCAAGCAGGCACTCTCCGAGGTGGTCCTGTGGAAACTAGACTACCTCCCCATTCAAATGCTGGTGATAAAGAAAAAATACTCTATAATATTCCTGATTTCTCCAGGGTTTCTGGAGTCATCCTCAGTAGTAAAACCTTTAGGCCTCTCTGTGTGGAAATGATTGGTGGTGCAAGAACTTTTACTCTTCCAACATCTGAACTGAGGCAAAGGGCCACATAAAGGGGCCAAAATCTTGCCAAACAATAAATGGGTTACAAGTGTCCAGTAGTTCTGCCCTTTGAAAACCTCCCACCAAGTTTTACACCGTTATTTTCTAGCAAGATAAACAATTATGTACAAATGCCCAATGACAGGCAATATGGGGTCATCAGATTGAAAGCTCATGCCAAAAAGCTGAATCACCACTGGGGAAAGTAGGTTGTTTTTTAAACAGTATCACTATATTTATTGATAGAATCATCGGAGGGCCTTTTAAAGAGCAATCTCTTCCCCCAAGTACTGGTTTTTTTTTTTGTTTTTTGTTTTTTGCTGGTGGTAGTGGGTGAGGAAGACCGTTCTCTAAAAGGTTTCTAAATGATGTTGATGTTAAAAAATATAGGATCATCATTTAACAGCCTTTTAAAGAACAGTCCCCAATACAGTCCTTGTTAACTACTGTGGGAGAAAGGGACTATTTTTTTCAGAAGCTTTTAGAGGATGTTGTTAAAAGAATATATAGGGACATCATTTAAAAGCTTTTTAAATAATAGTCCTCCCGCCTCCCAATTGTAATGTCCTTGGCTTCCATTTATTTTGCCCAGCAAGCCGAAAATGGACATACCAATATATTATTGGTAGGGATAGGCCAATGATGGGTTGGGAAATATTGCCTGGCTTTTCAAAAGGTCAGCTTCCAGAAATAAATCCAAGAGAGGAGCGATATCCACACAGCACGAAGCCCACCCACCTGGCCGTCTAGAGAATGAGTCTTTGGATTGTCTGTTTTCTGAGTGCCAATTTGAAGTTCCAACCACCTAACGGGAAAACAAGGCTACTAAGAGCTATAGCTAAATCTCTCCAGGTTTTCCAGGAGACCAAACAGAGGCCTTGACCTCATTTGGATTACACCACCCGCTGCCATTTCTAGATGCTAGTCTATAACTAATAATCTGATACCTTTGGGGTACACGATTCATTTGAGAGGAGAGATTAAATTCTCCTACATATAGGAAAACCAATGTGTCCTTGGATGAGCAAAAGGGCTATCTGGTGAGTTTCACGGGTGCCAATCAATCAATCAAGCAATCAATCGTATTTATTGAGCGCTTACTGTGTGCAGAGCACTGTACTAAGCGCTTGGGAAGTACAAGTTGGCAACATATACAGACGGTCCCTACCCAACAGTGGGCTCACAGTCTAGAAGGGGGAACGCCAATGCTGGCTGTGCCACTCTAAAAGCATTACCAAGACAGGTGCTGAAAAATGGACAACGACTTATTC
This sequence comes from Tachyglossus aculeatus, assembly GCF_015852505.1. Lineage (NCBI taxonomy): Eukaryota > Metazoa > Chordata > Mammalia > Monotremata > Tachyglossidae > Tachyglossus > Tachyglossus aculeatus. The sequence continues at coordinate 11,336,028 of NC_052088.1, read as the reverse complement.
ACTTTGATAACTCTTCTATAACACTGGTATTAAATGTGAAATAGAAGGAGGTATTTGATCACAGACACTGCCATTTTTCTATCACTTCTGACTGTACAAGCTAATTTTGCTGCAGCTTCGGGCCTGCCACCTTCACAATCATTAAGCGTATTGATTTGCACAGTCAAGTCTCTATTTGGCTCCGACACACGCCATATCACCGCTTGTTAGAGCCTTGCTTTTCCTCCTTCTCCTACTATTTGTAAATCATTCCTGTCCGTCTGCCCAACTTGATTATGAGATCCTGGAGGGCCGGGAATGTATGCCATGCTTCTGCTCTACCCTCCCAAGGTCTTACAATGTTGCTTAGCACTCATCAGGTGCTCAATAAATAACACTGATTGATTGCTTACTGTGCACAGCACATTATGCTAAGCCCTTCGGAGAGTACGGTACAATACAGTTGGTAGGTACAACCTCTGTCCAGAAGGAGCTTACAGTCTAAAGAGGGAGGCATACAGTACAATACATTACAGATAGGGGTAATGGAAGAGCATAAGGATATGCGCTGGGCAGGGGGTGCCTATCAAGTGCTTAAAGGGCACAGATCCAAGTGCATAAGTGATGCAAAATGGAGGATGGAACAGAGGAAATGATGGCTGGGAAGGCCTCTTGGAGGAGATGTGATTTTACTCGGGCTTTGAACGGATAGGAGGGTGGTGGTCTGTAAGGATAAGAAAGGGAAGGGAGTTCCAGGCCAGAGGGAGGACTTGGATAACGATCGATTACTACAGCCTTCTCTTCAGGGAGTGAGCAAAGGTTATGGTACACATCTTTATGCTTGAACAGAGCTGTGTTTTAGCATCTTAGTCTCTGAGGTTACACCATCCCAGTCCTAACTTGTATACCTTGTCAAAAATGATGTGCCAAGAGCAAGTGAGCACCCTTCTCCCTTTTTGCGTCAGGGAAAGGAAAAGGCCACGCCTATGCTCTTCTGGCCACATCAGGCACCGGGAGCCTTAAAAGGGAGCTTTTTTTTGGTCTTCATGGTATTTAAGCACTTACTATATGCCAGGCACTATACTAAGTGCTGAGGTAGATACAAGCTAGTCATGTTGGGCACAGTTCCTGTCCCACATGGGGCTCACAGTCTTAATCCCCATTTTACAGATAAGGCAACTGAGGCAAAGAGAAGTGAGGTGACTTATCCAAGATCACGTGGTAGACAAGTGGCCACAAGAGCTGGCTGCAAGGCGGATTGGACCAGGTGTTCCATTCACAGAGAAATTCTCGGGCAGCTGCTCTCTGTCCACCAACTGAAACGCGAAGCTCAAATCATTAGATACAAGCTAGTCATGTTGGACACAGTTCCGGTCCAACATGGGGCTCACAGTCTTAATCCCCATTTTACAGATAAGGCAACTGAGGCAAAGAGAGGTGAGGTGACTTATCCAAGATCACGTGGTAGACAAGTGGCCACAAGAGCTGGCCGCAAGGCGGATTGGACCAGGTGTTCCATTCACAGAGAAATTCTCGGGCAGCTGCTCTCTGTCCACCAACTGAAGCGCGAAGCTCAAATCATTTGCCGCTTGCAGAAAAAACTCCCCAACGCCCAGTACAGCTGGTAGGCCACTAGCAATACCCATAGTATGTTGGACTACCGGAAGATTGTTTCAATTAGGTTTCATAGGACTGTCAGTCCCACAGATGAGGATAACACTACCTTAGTAGATAAGTTGAGGAAAACTTCTAACAGTCTGGAAAAACTGCTTTAACCAATCCCCCACTTCCCAAGGCTTCATAAAATCATCAGCAACTTCACTTGGTTGGTCCTCAAAAGACAGGGATGATCAGAGAGGCACTTCTGGGGTGCTGATGCCAGCACTGGAGAAGTGAGAGATCACTCTCTTTTAAGGATCAGCCTAAAACTAGCTAATAGCACCTTTTCTAAATATCTGGACTCCTCCACTTCACTATGAGTTTCTTGAGGGCAGGATGAGGTTTTAAGTGTTCCGTGTAACTCAGTTTAGGCCTGGAGCAATGTCTCCATCCAGTGAGTCCTAATAAATATTTGAAAAGGATGATGATATTGATGCCATTACCCCATAGAGGGCAAAGGCAGAGGTCCAAGATCAATGAGGTGCTGTGTTCTTACAAAGCAATGAATTAGGAATAAAGCAAAAATCTGGATTCCAGTAACAGGGGTGAAATAATCATCTCATCTTTGTCTGTGCACCTCTTGATTATGTAAGCCGGAGATCAGGTGTTCGGTAATACATTCGAGTTAATAGGTACTGAGATCTCATATACCCCGTTAAGAATCTGTAAGAAATTAGTTTGAAACCTAAAATAGCAAAAGAAAAAAAAAAAGAATTTAACTCTATTCAGTACTTGGGCTTAATCTAGTCCATCTTTCAAGCTCATTTGCCAGAAAGACATTCTAGAAAAACATGCTGAGTGAACAGCTGCATTTATTGGGTTTCGTAAAATATTGCGGAGCCAAAAGAGACTATTCGGAAATGTTTTCTGAATGAAAGAAAACAGGGTAAAAGATTTAACAATGTTCAACTGGCAGTGGATTAAGACCATAAGTGGAAAGGGCAAAAACATTAAATATTACCATCATTTAAGCTCGACGTATTCACAATCTATTTAGGCTACAACTCTGCTCTTGTGGCTAAACAAACTTTGTCATGGGAACATCATTTAGTGTGACCCCCTGGAAATGAACTGAACAGTTATTAGCACATTTCTGGCACCCGTCGTGTCTCTGTCACTAGGCAATGTCTTAATTTCAAGTTCTTGTTTGGAATCGCTGATTTGACAAGCACTGTCACTGCTCAAGGTCTGTGTGAAGCTTCAAACTGCATATTATCACCCATTGACAAACTCGACACTTTATGAAGGCCCCCCCACCTTTCCACGCTGACTTATCCTCTGTACCCTGAGTAAATAACTAACAATTCATTTCATAACCTTGACTTTTGAGTCCAGCCTGTCCACCTTCTCTTTTTTTTTTCTTCTTCTTCCTAAACAAGTGACAAAGAACAAGGAAGCTGATTGAAGGGGTCCATTATGTATCAACTTAAAGAAAGGCAAAGTGATTGATGAAACTAGCAGTCACCTTCACTGCTAGCTACTGCACCTGTATCCTTTCTGTCAAATGACCTGAAAATCCTGCTGACAGTTTAACATTCACTACAAGGATACATGGGATAGGACTCCAGTTTTCAATATTTTTATTTGCATTGATCCTATGGGGACATAATTCAGAGGCCAAACTAAACTTCTGAAAACTGTTCAGCTCATATGCCTCGTGTTAATTGTTTGCTCTCTGCCAAGTTGCTTTACTAAATGACCCTTATGGGGACAGGAAAGCTAACTTTAGGTTTCACTATGGTGGAGTGCTGCAAATCCGATTGCTATCTCAACAGGAGTCCCGGGTTAGGGTGATACAAGAATCACAATTAATTTCACTGCTGGACAAGAAATTCTGATTTCCTAGATTTCCTCTGAGGAGCGGCCAATATTAGTTTCTCAACTTTTTCTTTTTAGCAATAATCAAAACCTAGGCTTCCTAACCTTTATGTAATTTTCCTGGTGACTGGTCTCCTCACCTTAATTATCAATAACTGATATTTAAGGAAGCCACTAGACAATTACCAATCTCACAGCATTTGTGTGTGTGTGTGTGTGTTGGGGGGGTGATGAGGGGGAAATGATATGAAAGTTTCTTATTTAAATTAGAGAACAACTTATGACATTCCCCGTGGCACTGAATTTGCTGACAAGCTGACCATGTTCCAAGATTAAAAAAAAAATCACTAGGCAATAGTGACACACTTGAAAGGCAGGAAAATCTCCAAAGGAGCTCCTGGGCTCTGTGCGGGACACGGCACCATTTCCTCTGGGCATTTATTACCTGTTAAAAACCAATCTTTTGGTGAGTGGCAGTTCAGGGTTTTTGAGAGCAGGCTGCAATATTTCTTCGGGGCCGCAGAGTCATAATTAAAGCTGAACTGAGCGGAATTGGAGAGGGAAGGTCAGCGAGGTGCCGTATGAGAGATGAGGCTGGGCTGATGGGCACCAAATGAACAAATTATGATGGGCCCCACTCAATGTGATGAGGTCAAATGCTTGTTTCTACCCACTGACAGTTCAATTTCCCTGAAATGTCTCTCGGTTCTCTATGAGCTAATTATGAATGAAAAGTTATCAACTGCCCACACCAAAAGGGGCTTAAATACCATTTCTGGGAGCTCTTAATGTCAAAATATTGTTCAAAACTGCATGCTGTCCCAGAATTTTACCCCAACCCAATACATGGGTTAATCTAAATACCAGTGACACGTCACATATTTTCTCCTGTAACCCACAGCGTGTACACAACACAAATTCTCCAGCACTTTTCAGTGCAGAGGGAAGAAAAAAATCATTTTTATCAAGCAAATCTATATTATGCTTACAACTCATTTCCACAGCAATAGCAATACTGTGCTTACCATTTTGCATATCACAGGCTACATAATCTTCAAATAGCACTATATATTTTTTCCAGGGATGAGGCTACTGGATTATTAGCTTTAAGTATCCGGACTCAGATTTTCCTCACCACACAGATTTATTACTCTAAATCAGCTCAAGAGCAATTGACAAAATGTTGAGTCCTTTTATGGAACTTCAGTTTTCAGGGAGTAATTTTCCACAGCTTGCATTTATGATGGGCAATTATTTTCTTTGCATCTACAAGCACTAATGCCTGCAACTTCTTTCTAAATCCACTGCCACCTTAGCAATTGGTTAACTAAAGAATTATATGAATTTCAGCCCACACCCCAATAAAAGCTAAAAGGTGAGAATGGGAGGTGAACATAGCATCATGACCCTTGCTCTGCAGCATCAACATACACTGATACTTTTGCCTTCAACCAAATATTTGGAACATGGGGTCTGTTTCTTGAAAGCCCTCACATTACAGAACATCCCCACTCCAACATCGAGCAAGTGACCATAGGCAATTTTTTGGTGTCAGAGCCCCCCACAAGTCCAAGCTCATTATGGTGAAACTGGGGAATATACTTCACTTTTATGTAGACCGGTTACTTATCCAAGTCCAAGTCGTGAGTGCCTAATTTCATTGCTCTAAGAATCATTATACTGATACAATCACAATCTATTGGCAAATGGCAACACCTCATTAAATGCATCCATTTCCTCATCAAATTAATTCTGGGACTGAGCACTGGCTTGACCAACCCCCCAGATTGCATGAAAATATGTAAGGTGGGTTTGGGATGAAGGTAAATTATAATCATGTCTTCATAACATGAGTCTCCACTCTAATCAGCATCCAAAAGCTCAAATAAAAGATTAAACTGGCACTTTTACGTTGCTGTTCCTAGTTAGTCCAACTTTTAATTATTAGGCTCAATTGCTGTTACTGGAACAGCTTAAAACCTATTTTTAGGCACAATATTAATCAATTAATATAGTGCAAATGGAAAGTACTCTCTGTTTAAGTATCACAATTGGCAGCAGAGAAATGCAGTTTGTTCATTACAGAACCTTTTCTGGAAGTTGATTTTTTCTAATTCTTATTGTAATTGCATTGTTCTAATCCTGTATAATAAAGGCAGCTGCTTGCCTATCATTTGTACTTTCCTCGTTAATCCTGACTCAGTGAATTAACCTTTAATTACAGCCGTTAAAATTGAAATGAGCCTCTTGCTGGCTGGGGCTGCCCCCTTTCAGTGCATGATTCTGATGAAAATTTTTAGGGTCAATGAATATGTCCCATGTCATGTCTGATAGCTGCTAAAGATGTGAGGAGGTAAATGTTACCTTAGAAAGATGTGATTTAAATTTTGAGAAGATAGTCCTTATTGACAGCAAAATAAAATAAAAAATATAAAAATGCCTACATAGGTTTTAGGGCCAACAAAATAATTTAATAAATGTACGGGTTATTAAGCATGCAACATGCAAATCATCTAAAGCAATAATTCTATTAATTTTCTTATAGCCCACCCATTAACAATGAAAGAGACTTATATTAAAAGGTGCTCATTTTCTGAATATGTTTGGCAGGAGTTGCTACTGCCATTCTCTCAAGGATCTTTGAAATTAATTTAAATATTCACCTCAAAGCTGACATCATTTTGGTGGGAATGGAAGAAGGAATTCATAATGAATTTGGGGACAAAACACTCAGAGAACCTTCTCTGAGCCGAGGCATGTTCAGAGGCTCTTGAGAGAGAACAACAGAATTAACATAAATGATCCTTGCTCTCAAAGGAGCTTCGAATCTAGTTCTCTCTGCCTCAGTTTCCTCATCTTTCATATGGAGATTCAACACATGCTGTCCCTCCAATTAGACTGCGAGCTCCAGTTGGGACAGAAACTGTGTCCATCAGTGCACTTACGTACATAGCTGTAATTTATTTACATTAATGTCTGTCTCTCCCTCTAGACTGTAAGCTCATTGTGGGCAGGGTGTGTGTCTGTTACATTGTGATATTGTACTTCCCCAAGTGCTTACTACAGTGCCCTGTACACAGTAAGTGCTCCATGAATATGACTGACATAGTCGATAGCGTATATACAAACATGTCGTCATCATCATCATCAATCGTATTTATTGAGCGCTTACTATGTGCAGAGCACTGTACTAAGTGCTTGGGAAGTACAAATTGGCAACATATAGGGACAGTCCCTACCCAACAGTGGGCTCACAGTCTAAAAGGGGGGAGACAGAGAACAAAACCAAACATACTAAGAAAATAAAATAAATAGAATAGATATGTAAAGTAAAATAAATAGAGTAATAAATATGTACAAATATATATACATATATACAGGTGCTGTGGGGAAGGGAAGGAGGTAAGATGGAGGGGATGGAGAGGGGAACGAGGGGGAGAGGAAGGAAGGGGCTCAGTGTGGGAAGGCCTCCTGGAGGAGGTGAGCTCTCTGTAGGGCCTTGAAGGGAGGAAGAGAGCTAGCTTGGCGGATGGGCAGAGAGAGGGCATTCCAGGCCCAGGGGAGGACGTGGGCCGGGGGTCGATGGCGGGACAGGCGAGAACGAGGTATGGGGAGGAGATTAGCGGTGGAGGAGCGGAGGGTGCGGGCTGGGCTGGAGAAGGAGAGAAGGGAGGTGAGGTAGGAGGGGGCGAGGGGATGGAGAGACAGAAGCTTCTTAAGCCTCTTTGCAAAGCTGCGTCAGGGAGGACAGAGGTCACGGCAGCAGTAGCAAAACTCCTGGCTTCCCGGACAGTGGCCATCACTGCTGCCCAGCCGCTGAACCCAAGATCCCATCCTGCCTCGCAAATCCGTGTCATGAAGGGAAGAAGCTGAGGAAGCTTTCCCCACTCCTCCCCACCCAATTTTGAACATTGTGTAGGCTGAGATGGCTGCTGGAGCTGGGAGTCACAGTGATTGTGGTTGTGATTGTTGGACTCCGACTGCGGAGAACCCATGCCTCTGCTCCTCTCTATTCTACTATTTTTTACTTCATGAGCTGTCTTGGTCTTTTGTTGCTCTTCTATGGTTTCATCTCTCCTTATGTGACTGTCACCAGTCCCCTCTCCGCTTTCATATTTATATTTTCAGCGCCTTGAGGGCCCGGGACTGTATCTATATTCCCAAAATATATACTACCACTACTACTTGTGTAGGTTTGTCAGACTTAGCACATTATTTTAACACTGAGGGGTGATATACATCCAATAATGCGCAGAAAATAGGAATTTTGAGAAAGAGGACTTATTGACGGGTTTTATAAAAGCTGTATGCTGAATGATTTGAATAATAGACTGTATGACGTATTCTAAGAAAAGTGGCTGTTACATTTCTTTGCTATTAGGGTCATATACTGTACTTATCTATTTTTATTCCAAGCTCTTCTTTCTCTGGCAATAAATTAATTTCTTTGTGTTAGTTCATCATGTGCCCTACAGTTACATTTATTGTCTCATCCTTCACAGGAAAAAAGAGTTGTCCCAGTTTTGTGAAGATGCTTTCTAAAGTAAAACAAAGTCATATAACAATAATTTGCTCTTTTCTAGAAAGGACACATCCGCAGGGACCGGAAATGTGACGGTGCTTCTGACAAATGGAAGGAAAAATGAATTTGGTTATCTACCAGCATACAGCCTGGACCATCTTAAAGAGTGGTTGCCCATTCCTCTCTGCATAAAGCAGAAACTTCTGACCATAGGCTTTAAGGCACTTAATTGGCTTTCTCTCTCTTCCTTCTCCTTTTTCTTTTTCCACGACACCCCAGCTTGAACATTCTGTTGCTCTCAAACCAACCAACTCACTATCTCATTCTTGTCTCTTCCACTGACAACCTACTGATCATACCCTCCCTTCTTTGTATCCAGCAGACCACTGCTCTCCTTATCTCTAAAGTTTTCCTGAAATCACATCTCTTCCAGGAGGCCTTCCCTGATAATCACTCACCTCCCCACCATACTGCAACCCCACCTGTTACTTCAGCACTTGCACATTACCCAAGCACCTGAGTACTTAAGATAGCCCTTATGTACATATCTTAATACTCTGTTGCTTCCTCCTATCTGCAATTTCTTTTAACATCTGCCTCCCATGTTCAACTGTAAGCTCCTGGAGGGCAGAGACCATGTCTACTAATTCTGAGGTACTCTCCCAAGCACTTAGTACAGCGCTCGCATCCAGTAGGTGCTTAATGAATACTACTGATTGACTGGGTGAAGGGAGTGCTTACTCAGTGCCACCAGTGAAGGGATTGCTCTTTCCGGGTCTCTCCTCAGGGCTCCTCAACCAGGGAGTGTCAGAAATCCTTGGCTTTCTCTTCCTTATTCCAATGTAGAGTATGTGTAGGAAGCCCCATTAGGAGTGGTTGGAAAAGCGGAATTCACTGATACTCAGTAGTTTTGCTCCTTAAACCATCTTCCCTAGGACCAAGCTGGAGGTGGTGGTGTCCGACCCTGGAATCAAGCCCTTCAGAGCTCTGAGACGGGTAGTTTAAGGAGGACGTGCTATTTCCGCTCCTTAGTCTGACACCCCTGCCTCCACCCCAGCTTGTTTTTCCCGATTGGCCGCTTCATTGGAATGTTGGTTTGTATGGGGATGTGAAGTGCTAGGCCAGCCCTGCCTACCTCATCCCTAAAATGTCCTATACCTAGAAGCCAAAACATGTTTAAAAATTGCATTTATGATCTAATCAACTTGTATGCCCACATGTCAAAGAATACAGGACCTAGGGAAAGGGACAAAGATGCCACAGCATAATATAAATTATCTGGGGTGTATGCCACAGTTTTGCTTCTTCTAGTAATCACACGGAATGTATGTGCTTTTCAAAACATGGGAGATTCTAGTTCAAACTCACTATTCTAAGAATGAACCTCTCATCTTCTCTCCTAAACCCGTTCCTCTTTCTAACTTTCCCATCACCCTCCCTGTCCAAGAAGCCCGTTACATTGGAGTTATCCTCAACTCCTCATTGTCTTCAGCGCTCAGAATTAATCAACTGCCAAATCTTGCCAATTCGTACATTCTTTCACTTCACGCAAACAGCCGACCCTAGTTCAAACTCTCATCGTGTCACAACTGGAATACTGTACTTGTCTACTCACTGGTCTTCCAGCCTCCAGTTCTCCCCTTCAGTATACGCTACATGCTGCTACTGGATTATCTTTTTAAAACAGCACTCAGGTCAGTCTTTCCACTCCTCAAAAAACCTCCAATGACTACCCATTTCCTCCACATCAATCAGAAACTCTTCACCATTGACTTCAAGGCTCTCCCTCCTACATATTTGTCTCTCTTCAATCACTACTCAACAGCTTGCTTGCTTTGCTCCCCCCATGCACACCTAATTGTGCTTCGCTCTCAACTCTTAGGTCAAACTATTCCCTCTATTGAACTCCCCTCTTCAATTCCTCCAGACCATAGCTCTCATAATCTTCAAAGCCCTCCTAAAATGCCACCTCTAATGTTGCTCTGCCTGATTAATTTTCAACAACCCCAGCTGCATCGCCCAAACACACACACCTTTGGCACTTATGCGCTATATTTACACCCATCCTCAGTCTTTTTATGTGGGTGTGTATAAAAATCACCTGTAGATTATTTATTTAGCTATTTCATCCTGATATACCTGTGCTACTACCTGTTGTCTCCTTGTTCTTCCTTATATCCTCCATTTGCAAATAATTCAGGTCTGCCTGACTTCTCATTAAATTTTTAAGTCCGTGCAGGATGGGGACCTTGTCTTTTGGTTCTGGTTTACTCTCGCAAGTGCTTTACATAGTTGTCCTTCATATTCGACACAACTCATCTGCACGAAGAAGGCTCTTAATAAATACTGGTGATTGAAAGTATTTTAAACCCAATACGGTACATCATAAGCTTTATTCAAGCAGAACATTTACTATATGTGGAAACGACAGCTGATTTTTCACTCAAATAGCTCAGTCAAATCTTTGATATTCGAAAAGAAACCTGACTATGCCCAAAGTTGCACATATTTTCCTAAAGCCAATTCAAAAAATGATTTCATTGAATAAATTTGAGGTTTGAAAAGAAAACACCCTCCATCAGGAAAAACAAAAGAAAGATCAAGCTATGGAAAAGGTCTGGTGAGAGGACTTGTAATAGTTTCTTCTGCAAAGCTATTCACAAAGCAGTACTCAGAAACAAAAAGTTACGATCAGCAGCGAGGCATGTCCCAAAGTTTGATTTTAAAATTAAAGCATATCAAACACAGAACCAAGTAAAAGACCAAAATGAGACGGGCCTAGGCACTGGAGACACAAACACTGTCAAACTTTAATTAAAAAATGTTTTCAATTTAAGCAGACCCAGGCCAGTGGTTTTTCATTATTTTTACCACAGTTCCATGACTACTGACATTTTCATCAGAACAAATAAAGGATTTCCCCCCAAATTTATCATGACACAAGTTATCTTTAATTTTAACCTATAATTCTTCTGTCCATAAAATAATCGGAATCTGGTGTTACCAGAGATCATTAAGAAAACCAGCTCTACCACTTGCTTGCTGGGTGATCTCTGGAAAGTCAATTAACTTTTCTGTGCCTCAATTTCCTCATTTGTAAATGTGGATAAAACACCTGCTCTCTCTTCCTCTTTGATATGAGCGCTTTATGGGACGGGGACTATGTTCCATCTGCCTTTTTTTTTCCTTTCTTTTAATGGTATTTGATCTCCCAGCCTCTCCTCTTTCCAGTCCATACTTCACTCTGCTGCCCAGGTCATTTTTCTTTAAAAAAGAAAAGAAAAGAAAAGAAAAAGTTCTGTGCATGTCTCCCCACTTTTGAAAAACCCTCCAATGGTTGGCTATTTCCACAACAAGTAGAAATTCTCACCATCAGCTTTAAGACACTCTGTTGGCATTCTTTAAGGTTCAAGCAGCATGGCTTAGTGGAAAGAGCACGGGCTTGGGAGTCAGAGATCATGGGTTCTAATCCTAGCTCCGCCACTTGTCAGCTGTGTGCCTTTGGGCAAGTCACTTCACTTCTCTGGGCCTCAGTTACCTCATCTGTAAAATGGGGATTAAGACTGTAAACCCCATGTAGGACTACCTGATTAGCTTGTGTCTACCCCAGCGCTTAGAACAGTGCTTGGCACATAGTAAGCTCTTAACAAATGCCATCATTATTAAGGCCTTAAAGCTCTTCTTAAGGCTTTAAGGCTCTCAATCAGCTCTCTCTCTCTCTTATCTATCCTTGCTCCTGTTCCTCCACAATCCAGCCTACCCCCTTCACTCCAAATACCAACCTACTTACTGTGCTCTGAACATGCCTTTTTTATGGTATTTCTTAAGCACTTACTATGTGCCAGGCACTGTACTAAGCATTGGGATAGATACAAGTTAATCAGGTTAGTCTCAGTCCCTGTCCCATGCAGGGCTCACAGTCTTAATCCCCATTTTGCAGACGAGGTAACTGAGGCACAGAGATGTTAACGTGGCTCAGTGGACAAGAGCCCGGGCTTTGGAGTCGGAGGTCATGGGTTTGAATCCCGGCTCCGCCACTTGTCAGCTGGGTGACTTCGGGCAAGTCACTTGACTTCTCTGGGCCTCAGTTACCTCGTCTGTAAAATGGGGGTGAAGAATGTGAGCCCCCCGGGGGACAACCTGGTCACCTTGTAACCTCCCCAGCGCTTAGAACAGTGCTTTGCACATAGCGCTTAATAAATGCCATTATTATTATTATTATTATTATTCTTATTATGTTAAGTGACTTGTCCAGCGTCACACAGCAGACAAATGGCACAACCAGCATTAGAACCCAGGTCCTTCAATCCCACCTACGTGTACTCTATTGATAAAAAAACCCTCTTAATTCTGCTGTACCACCCAGTTATCCACTCAGATACCTCCTCCCATTCCTGTCCAACCTCTTTAAAAGGGTTGCTACCCCCCACTGCCTCCACTTTTTCTCCGCCAACTCCCACCCCTACAATTTGTCTTGCGTCCCCTTGACTCCAGGGAAATCACTCTCGCTAAAGTCACAAATGATCTCCATCTCACCAAATCTTAACACACTCTATTCCGTCCTGATTCTATTCAATCTCTTGGCTTCCTTTGACGCCATGGACCACCCCCTTCTTCTGGAAACACTACATAACCTTGGCTTCTCTGACACGGTCCTTTCCTTATTCTTCTCCTACCCTTTTGGCTGATGCTTCTCAGTTTCCTTCACCGGCTCTTTCTCGACCTCCCACTCATCATCATCATCAATCGTATTTATTGAGCGCTTACTGTGTGCACAGCACTGTACTAGTCTCCATGTGCATTTGCTCCCCTGTAGGGCTCACTCACTCCCAAGGCTTCAACCACTACCTCTAATGTGGATGACTATCAAATCTACCTCACTATTTCCGAACTCTCTCCTCCTCTGCAAACTCACATCCCCTTCTTCATTCATTCATTCAATCGTATTTATTGAGCGCTTACCGTGTGCAGAGCACTGTACTAAGTGCTTGGGAAGTCCAAGTTGGCAACATATAGAGACGGTCCCTACCCAACAACGGGCTCACAGTCTAGAAGGGGGAGACGGACAACGAAACAAAACATATTAACAAAATAAAATAAATAGAATAGTAAATATGTACAAGTAATAAAATAAATAGAATAGTAAATATTGTCTAATGGATAGAGAGAGGACCTTGGAGACAGAAGGCCCCAGGATCTAATCCCGGCTCCGACACTTGTCCACTGGTTGCTTTTGGGCAAGTCACTTCTCTGGCCTCAGCTATCTCATTCTGCCACCGGGACATCGTTCCATGTATACCCCATTGGCACCTCAAGCTCAATATATCCAAAATCTAACACTTCATCTTTCCTCCCAAATCTTCTCTTCTACCCAACTTTCCTATCACTGTTGACAACACCAATATCTTTCTCATTTCTCAAGCCTGTTTGCTCTAATCCTGTAGTCAGTCTGAAACCAAATCATGTCAGTTTTTCCTTCATACTATCTCCATAATCTGTCCCTTCCTCTCCATCTAAACTGTCATCAAGCTGGTCCCAGTTCTTTGCAGAGTCCTCCTACAGTCCAGACATCACTCTGCTGCCACAATCATTTTTCCAATATGTCACTCTGCACACATTTCTCTGCTCTGCAAAACAACCCTAATGACTGCCCATTCCTCTCCACAACCAGTTTAAATTCCTGAGCCCTGGCTTCAGGCATTCTACTAGCTCTCTTCCCTCCTACTTTTCCTCGCTCCGCTCCCACTGTTCCCTGACTTGCAGGCTTTTTTAAAATTTTCAGATGGTATTTGTTAAGCACTTACTCTGTGCCAGACACTGTACTAAGCACTGGGGTGGATACAAGGTAATAAGGTTGGATAAAGTTCATGTCCCACATGGGGTTCACAGTCTAAATCCTCATTTTCCAGATGAGGTAACTGAGGCAGAAAGAAGTTAAGGGACTTGCCCAGGGTCACCCAGCAGACAAGTGGTAGAGCAGGGGTCAAAACCCAAGTCCTTCTGACACCTGGGCCCATACTCTAATCCACTACACCACACTGCTTCTCTAGGGCTTTACTCTTCTCTAGCCAACGTCTACACTGAGCCTCATTCTCCACTCTTTCACCACTTCTGCTTGGAATTTGCTCCTTCTTCACACCCAGCAGACCGCTGCTCTCCCCACCTTCAAGGCCCTTCTGAAATCACATCTACAACAGAAGGCCTTTTTTTTGATTAATCTCTTATCTCCCCAACCTAATTCCCCTACTACTGCCTCTTCAGCCCTTTGTCATCCCCTAAGCACTTTAGTACTCCCTTGTCCCTCTGTACTTATGTATCTTTCTTCATATTATATTGCTTTTTTCTAACTTTAGTTTAATATAATGGCTGTTTCCCCTGCTAGACTGTAAGGTCCTCGAGGACACAATAACGTATACTGAATCTACTACACTCTCCCAAGTGTTTATTCCAGTGCTCTGCACATAGTAAGCACTCAATAAATACTATTAATTGATGGATAAATTAAGAAACAACACCCAGAACCAATTTGGAGTCTGTCCCTTTCTTTCAATGTTCTGGCATCAGAAAAAAGGGGGCATGACAAGGAAATAAAACTACAACTGAGTTGAGAAATCACGTAGGCACAAAATACCATGTACGCGGAGAGCTGCACCAAGAACCTAGTGAAACACAAAAGAGGAAGGCGACACTAGACTAAACCTCTAGACTGCAAGCTCGTTATGGGCAGGGAATGTGTTTCCCAACTTTGTGATAGTGTATTCTCCCAAATGCTTAGTACACATGGCTGTTTCCCCTGCTAAAGCTGTAAAGCATTCAATAAATACCACTGATTGATTGACGACCCATTCGCTGCAGTGTGGCTTAGTGGACAGGGTACATGGTGCCTGGGAGTCAGAAGGACCTGGGTTCATTCATTCAATCGTATTTATTGAGCGCTTACCGTGTGCAGAGCACTGTACTAAGCGCTTGGGAAGTACAAAGTTGGCAACATCTAGAGACGGCCCCTACCCAACAGCGGGCTCACAGTCTAGAAGGGGGAGACAGACAACAAAACAAAACATATTAACAAAATAAAATAAATAGAATAGTAAATATGTACAAGTAAAATAGAGTAATAGATCTGTACAAGCATATATACAGGTGCTGTGGGGAGGGGAAGGAGGTAGGGCGGAGGGGAGGGGAAAGAGGGGGAGAGGAAGGAGGGGGCTCAGTGTGGGAAGGCCTCCTGGAGGAGGTGAGCTCACAGTAGGGCTTTGAAGGGAGGAAGAGAGCTAGCTTGGCAGATGGGCAGAGGGAGGGAGAGCATTCCAGGCCAGGGGGAGGATGGGGGCCGGGGGTCGTCGGCGGGACAGGCGAGAAAGAGGCACAGTGAGGAGGTTAGCAGAGGCAGAGGAGCGGAAGGAGAGAAGGGAGGTGAGGTAGGAGGGGACAAGGTGATGGAGAGCCTTGAAGCCGAGAGTGAGGAGTTTTTGCCTGATGCGTAGGTTGACTGGTAGCCACTGGAGATTTTTGAGGAGGGGAGTAACATGCCCACAGCGTTTCTGCACAAAGATGATCCGGGCAGCAGCGTGAAGTATAGATTGAAGTGGGGAGAGACAGGAGGATGGAAGATCAGAGAGGAGGCTTATGCAGTAATCCAGTTGGGATAGGATGAGAGATTGAACCAGCAGGGTAGCGGTTTGGATGGAGAGGAAAGGGCGGATCTTGGCGATATTGTGGAGGTGAGACTGGCAGGTTTTGGCGACGGATTGGATGTGAGGGTTCTAATCGAGCTTCCCAACGTGTTGTCTGTGTGACCTTCAGCAAGTCACTTCATTTCTCTGTGACTCAGTTACCTTATCTGTAAAATGGGGATTAAGACAGTGAGTCCCATATAGGACTCCCTATAGAGTCCCTATATGGGATAGGGATTGTGTCCAACACGATTAGTTTGTAACTACCCCTGCGCTTAGTACAATGCCTGGCATATAGTAAATGCTTAACAAATACCGTTTAAAAAAAAAGGAGGAGGAGCTTGGGAGGAAAGGAGAGTTTGAGTTAAGTTGGAATACGAGAAGAGAGTGGAAAGGGAGAAAGTTTATGGAATGCCTTAAAGTCAAACATCAAGAGTTTTTGACTCAGAGAAGAATGTAACCACGAAGATTTTTGGAGAGTGAAATTATGTGTTTAGAAAAACAGATTAGAAAGATGATCCATGCAATACGGTGAAGTATGGACTGGAGAGGGGACAGGATGGAGGCAAAGAAACCAAAGAGGAAAGCTGATTTACTGGTCTACCTGGGATATGATGACCCTCTGGACCAGGATAGAGAGGAAGGGGCAGAGCTGTGAAATGTTGTGGAGGAAAAAATCAATAGGGTTTAATGACAAACTGAATGTGAGGGTTGAAAGCGGGTGAGAAGTCAAGAATGATCTATATTGATTTGAAACAACCCGGTTTTAACTTCCTTGTAGACACTGAAAAATCCTCAGCTGTGAGAGTGCTGTATATGGAAAATTTTGGAATTTTTGCCAATTATGTCCAAATATCTATTATCATTTCACCAGGGAAGGATGATAGGCATGGTAATATTTCAAGTTATAAATTCGTTTTGGTGTTTGAAGGGCAAGTGCCATTAAAGGAAAAAAGGAATTCACAAGTTACTATTTTATTTCCTGCTCATGCTTAACCGCTAATGATCAAGTTGAAATTAAGATAGTTTTCAGAGTTCTCTCTAATTGTTTCGAACACATCAAGCTGGTTTAGGCTTCAGGCATATAAATGGCAAGTCATTCAACAACCCGCTAGACAAGATTCCTTATGCAAGACTCCCAGTACCAGAGATGAACAAATGTTGGCTCTGCCATTTACCAATTTAATGATGCAAGTTGCTTTCTTCCCATTCCCCGAGAGCCCTAGCATTCTAAGGATTGATGTGTCTGTGCTCTCTGGGTGTGATGGACCACAATCTGGAATCTCTCTGCATAATAACAGAGCAATCAAAACATCCAATAAGTTTAACCACAGTCTGTTCACTGAAATATCATCTAAAATATTCCTTCATTTACCGAGCCATCTGTTGGATGACTGCCAATTAGTCTTACGCAAGACTGGGGGATACAATATAATGTTATCCATTATCCTTTTCAACCTGTTAGGGGGAAAAAAAAAGTTGTTTCTTTGCCCTGCTAGAATTTAGTACTTCCAAAATATTTAGATATATTTGATGCACTTAAATACCAACATTATTATTATGTTGAAATATATATATTCTGGTGACAACATTACACCATATCACCATCTATATTCACATATATACATACATAATAGAGCAAATGATGCAACTCAGTACATAAAGCTCAAGAATTCTTTTAATCTTATTCTAAATGTTTTTGACATTTCAGGAAATGTAATCTAGTTTATTAAATTGTAGAACAATCTGATAAACCTCTGGGAGACAGTCACAGGGCTGTGTTCATCTCCCTCTCTTTTTCTGGCTTCTCATTTTTTTAACTGTATTTGTTAAGTGCTTATTAGGTGCCCGGCACTGTACTAAGCACTGGGGTAGATAAGATAATCATATCCCACATAGGGCTCACAGTCTCAATCCCCATTTCACAGATGACGTAACTGCGGCCCAGAGAAGTTAAGTGACTTGCCCAAGGTCACACAGCAGACGAGTGACAGAGCCAGGATTAGAACCTAGGCTTACCTACTTTCTTTCCTTCAACCATCATTTGACCTCTCCCTCCGCCCTGTTCCCCGCCCTCCATCTCCAGGCTTTTTCTTACCATCTTCCAATCTCCTCCATCTCTACTTTGCTTCCTATTCCAAATCCCTGACACGTTGGCATTCCCAACTCCTTTTATCTTCCTGCTCCATCCCTCCTTCCACTCCTTCATTTTGCGCAGTTTCCTCATCCTCAGCTCCTGCGAGTGGCTGCATTTCCCTCTTCCCCATCCTTCCCTTGCCTTCTCCTCCAAAATGAAACGTAGTCTCCTCCATTCCCTCGTGTTTTGCCTCGTGCTCAAGGCAGGCACATGCAGAGAAGTGATCAAGAAAGTCTTCCCCTCATTACCGTCACACCGATCTCAGAAGGCCTAAAAGCAGTAACTTGACCTATTGCAGCTACTCTTGTTGTCTACATGCCATCTGGGATTACTGTGGTGTGGGTGGCCACTGCATCTGTATTATTAATCAATTAATCAATCAATGGTATCTATTGAGAGCTTACTGGGTACAGAACACTGTATTAAGCTCTTAGGAGAATACAACAGCATTGGTAGATATATTTCCTCCTCACAAGGAGCTTACAGCCCAGAGATCTATTACAGAACTAGAGGTTTATTAGATTGAAGGTGTAGGGTTTGATGAATGGAAGAGCTACGGCAGGAAATGGAGATGGCTTATGGCTTTCACCCAACCCCCAGCCTTAGCAGGGTTATTGCATGACTTAGTGAATAGAGCCTGGGCCCGGGGGTCAGAAGGACCTGGGTTCTAATCCCGGCTCCGCCACATGTCTGCTGTGTGACCTTGGGAAAGTCACAACTTCTCTGGGCTTCAGTTGCCTCATCTGTAAAATGGGGATTAAGACTGTGTCCAACTTTATTGATTTGTATCTACCCCAGTGCCTAGAACAGTGCTTGGCACATAGTCAGTGCCTAACAAATACCATAATTGTTATTGCCACCACTGTTTCCAGGGTTTATGCAACTTCACCTCTCTCCACTGACGGCATTTTTGTCTGCTGATCAGCCTTGGACCTTAACTGAAATGCCAAAAACTACTGGTGGAAAAAAACCCAAACTATTACACCCAAGTATCCATTTTAGTGTTCATTTCAGGCTACACTATAAACTCTCTTTGAGGGCAATGAATATGCCTAGTAATTCTATTGTAGTCTTCCAAGCACTAAGTACACTGCTGTGCTCAGGGAAGGTGCTCAATAAATACAATAGAAAAAGCTACTAATAGTTAAAAGGCTACTTTACCTAAATTGTTTAACTGGGGGAAATAACTACAATATTTACATTGTGTCAAAGAAAAGGGCTACACCTATTGCGAGGTGGTAATTCTGGAAGTTCCCGTCTTCTCTTTCAGGTAGTCAATGGTGCAACCGAACTCATTTCTTTCCCTGGGGAAATACCACTGGTGGGGGATAATAAGGAGCTGAATCTGTAGCCTTTCAGGTGCTATGATCGTCTACGATTCTCTTCTAAATCCTGCTTTGAAACTCACTGTTTTTCACAAAGCCTTTCCTTAGCTTTAAAGAATCCAATCTCCACAGAGAACAGAATAGTGAGGAACGGAATCTATACACTGCAAGAAGAGTAAAGCATACTCTACCTTAAATCAGAGGGAAATGTCCATCATCTCCTGCTATCCTTCTGGGTTCCTATTGCCTGCCAATCTTCTTTATGCTGTACATCAACTGGGAGGGACCCCATTTAGCTTGTCCACTATTACCACTAATTTTTAGAACTTGAAATGTTTCCTTTGTCAATCATTTTCCATCTCTCTCCTACACCCCCAGTCCACTCTCTCATCTTTCCTGATTGCCTCTCAAGGGGAGACCACCCACCGGCCTTTGAAATCTATCCTTGGGAAGCAGCTTGGCCTAAAAGAAGGAGCACGGGATTGGGAGTCAGAGGACCTGGGTTCTAATCCCGGCTCAGCCACTTGACTGCTGTTTGATCTTGGGCAAATCACTTGGCTTCTCTGTGCTTCACTTCCCCCTTCAAAATGGACAGTCAATACCTGTTCTCATTCCTCTTTAGAGTGTGAGCCCCATGTGGGACCTGATTATCTTGTATTGACCCCAGCGCTTAGTCCAGTGGTTGACCCATAGTAAGTGCATAACAAATACCACAATTGTTTTTAAATTTTTTATCCCTTAGATGGTGAGTCCTGGTTGAAACAGGAACTGTGTCCACCTGATTGTCTTGTACATTCCACTGCTTGGCAAGCCATAGATGCTTAACAAATGCCACAGTTATTAGAATTCCCTGCAGCTGTACCTCCAACCCCATCCCTTCATAACTTATAAAAATACTTGTGCCCACTGTTCTTCCTTCCCTTCATTTTCAACTGTTCGCTTTCTGATGGCTCCTTCCCCTTTGCTTTCAAACCCACCAATAAAAAAGCCTTGTCCCCACTGTTCCTTCCAGCCATCACTCCACCGCCCTGTTTCCCTTTCAAACTCCTCACACAGGTTGTTTACACCCACTGCCTTCACTTCCTCTTCTCCAATTCTTTCTTTGATTCTCTACAACTGGGTTTTTGCCCTTTCTTCTCCACTAAAACTGCTTTCTCAAAGGTCACCAATGACCTCCTCAGCAAATCTAATAGACTCTACTCCATCTGAATCTTCCTTGACTTTTAGTCTGCCTTTGATACTGTAGTCCACCCTCTTCTGGGAACACTAGCTAACCCTGCTTTCTATTGATTTCTCATCTGGTTCTCCTCCTACCTCACTGGCCATTCCTTCAGAGCCTCTTTCACCAGCTCCCTCTTTCCCCGACTCCCTAACTGTAGGGGTCCCTCAAGGCTCATTTCTGGGTCCCCTTCTAGTCTCAGTTTACACCCACTCTCTTGGGGGAACTCATCCACTCTCACGGCTTCAACCACAATACTACAGGACCCCAAATCTATCTCACTAGTCCTCTCTTTCCCACACCTTCTCTACAATCTGGCATCACCTCCTGCCTCCGGGTCATTTCTACCTGGATGTCCGGCTGCCATCTCAAGCTCAACCTGTTCAAAACTGAAGTCATTTTCTCTCCAAAATCCCCTCCTCCTCCTAACTTTCCCTTCACTACTGACATCAACATCCTCTCCATCTTTCAAGCTCACAACCGTGATGCAATTATCCTACACTTCTCTCTCCTTTCCTCCCTCCCTCCCTAGTCAGTCTGTCACCAAATTCTGTCAGTTCTTTCTTTTCATCATCTCCAAAAAGTGCCCCATCCTCTCCATTCAAACTGTCATCACACTGGTCCAAGCAGAAGTCCTAGCCTGGCTCAGTTTACTGCATCATTCTTCAGCTTCTCCCCTCTCCACTTCATAATGTTACTCTTCTGCCACCATCACTAACTCTAAAACGTCATTCTGCAGGTGTGTCCCCACTCTTCAAAAACTACCCATTCCTCTCTGCATCTGACAGAAACTCCTGCCCATTGGCTTTGAGGGTGGTTCTCTCGCTGCTCATTCTCACTCTTCTTCCACTACACCCCAGTTCACACCCTTCACTCCTCTCCAGCCAACCTACTCTCCATGCTTCTTTCTCATCTCTCTTGCCACTGACCTTTCTCATGCTCCTAATTCGCCCCGCTTGACCCCACCTCACATGTAGCTCAGCGCTTCCAGGCACTTCTGAAATCACATCACCTCCAGGAGGTCTTCCCTGATAAACCTATCATCTCCCCCAAACTGCCATTTCAGCACTTCTGAGTTCCCCAAGCACCTCTGCCCTAATGAATATCTTTATACTTCATTGGCTCCTCCTGTTGTAACTGATTTTGATGTTAGTCTCCCCTGCTAGATTTGTAAGTTTCTTGAGGGCAGGGATCATATCTGCCAACTTAGTTCAAGGCTCTGCTAAGTACTTAGTTCAAGGCTCTACTTAGAATAAGTGCTCAATAACACTGCTGATTGAGGTCTCATTTTTGTTTTGGAGTTGGGAAATTACGTTTGGCTGTTCTAGTAATGATGTCTAGACTATGTTCCACCTTCCTCACAGAAGGCTTCCTGGCGGAAATTCATTCTTATGTGGGTTTTATAGGAAATTAAAAACAAGGTTCAGTGAGAAGTGGGAGGCTGATCCAAAAGTGAGTCTTTGACTGCCTGAAGGAAGAACAGGGACACCTTTGAGAAGGGGAGTTGGGGGACATGGTTGGCTTGTCTGGAACAACGGTGACGCTGAAGAGACAAGAAAATGGGGCAAAGGAATTAACTATACACCTTTAAGTGTGTTCGTTCAATTAATGTACCTTAACCTACACACCCACACTAATGTATATGCCTGACAGAGGATAAAGTAGGGAAACTCCAAATATTTTTAATGTCTCCATCCAAAATTAAGCACTTGCCTTTTCCCTCTTCATTACACAGTTCCTGGCCTCTGAGCTCTTGATTGTGTTTGCCATAATTGGTAACTAATCAAATTGTGATTCAGGGAAACCTGGAGATTAACTTTTCATGGACATGCTTTATGATGTGCCATTTTCCCTTTGGGGCAAATCTTGAGTCACAATTCATTCTCGCCTAATCCAAACTATGGCCTCTCCAAGAGGTGCGGGGAAGGGAAATCAAAATATTTTTTTAGAAATTGAACTGTACTGCCGGCTGACTCACCCAAGTTTATCTCCCTTCTCAATCCCTATTCCTTAACTCCATGTGTGTTTACCACTATCTTTTTGTTCACATTCATTCATTTGCTGTGTTATCTACCTACCAATTATATAGCACTTGACTTTCCAAAATGATTTATTAATGTTCACTATCAAAATGAGTTATTAAATTCTCCATCGTAGAAATACTACCTTGAATTAGTAAAGATTTTACTATTTCAAAATGCTTTTGCATCTATTATCTCATTTATCCCTCCTTCATTCTCACAGCAACTTATAACAATGATTATGATGATAGCGGTGTTTGGTGAGCGCTTATTACGGGTCAAGCACTGTTCTAAGCACTGGGGAAGATACAAGATAATCAGGTCAGCCACTGTCCCACACAGGCTTCACAGTCTAAGTCGGAGGGAGAGCAGATAGGGACTCTTCATTTTAGAGATGAGGTAACCGAGGCACAGAGAAGTTAAGTGACTTGCCCCAGGTCACCCAGCAGTCATGTGGCAAAACTGGGATTAGAAACAGGTCCCTGACTCCCAAGCCCACGCTCTTTTCACTAGACCATAGTGCTCCACTCATGTATACATCTGTGATTTATTTATATTAATGCCCTTTTTGGTACTTATTAAGCAGTAACTATGTGCCAGGCACTGTACTAAGTGTTGGGGTAGAGACAAGTTTATCAGCTTCGACATAATTCATATCCCACACGGGGCTCACAGTCTTAATCCCCATTTTACAGATGATGTCACAAGCACAAAGAAGTGAAGTGACTTGCTCAAGGTCACACAGCAGACAAGTGGCAGGGCCAGAATTAGAACCCAAGTCCCTCTGATTCCCAGGTCTATCTCCCCCTCTAGGCTGTAAACTCATTGTGGGCAGGGAGTGCGGCTACCAATTCTGTTGTACTGTATTCTGCCAAGCACTTAGTAAGGTGCTCTGCACACAGAAACACTAAGTAAATACCACTGACTGTTTGACTGATCTACCTTCACAATATCCCCATAAAGCAGGAAGAATTTGGTTTTATTTTCCTTATTTCAGAGGCCAAGTTAAGATGACTTTCCTGAGGTGGCCCAAGAGATTAAACAGTGGCATAAATCTCCCCCTCTCCATCCCCCTCATCTTACCTCCTTCCCTTCCCCACAGCACCTGTATATATGTATATATGTTTGTACATATTTTTTACACTATTTATTTATTTATTTTATTTGTACATATCTATTCTATTTATTTTATTTTGTTAGTATGTTTGGTTTTGTTCTCTGTCTCCCCCTTTTAGACTGTGAGCCCACTGTTGGGTAGGGACTGTCTCTATATGTTGCCAATTTGTACTTCCCAAGCGCTTAGTATAGTGCTCTGCACATAGTAAGCGCTCAATAAATACGATTGATGATGATGATGATGACTTCCAACCCCAGACTTTTCCCACTAGGTGACTCTGCCTCTCTATATGCATTAGTCTGGGCATTGGGAAAGCACAATTAGAAAAATCCATCCACCCTTCCTCACCTAGATACCAGCCTCTCTCTGTGGTCTATCTTCAAGTTCCTCAGAATAGTAGTGGGACCTGTATATATGTACATGTGTTTGTACATATTTATTACTCTATTTATTTATTTTACTTGTACATATCTATTCTATTTATTTTATTTTGTTAGTATGTTTGGTTTTGTTTTCTGTCTCCCCCTTTTAGACTGTGAGCCCACTGTTGGGTACGGACTGTCTCTATATGTTGCCAACTTGTACTTCCCAAGCGCTTAGTACAGTGCTCTGCACACAGTAAGCGCTCAATAAATACGATTGATGATGATGATGATGACTGAGGCCCAGGACTGGGGGATAAGACAAAGGGGGATAAGAGAGGCAAACAGAGAGGGCCCCACATCCTCTCTGTAGCTCTTGACATGCTACAATACACCAGAGTATTTGCCTGGGGAAAAAGACTGCAATAAGAGGCTCCAAAAGTGTTAATCCTTTCAATTTATTGCAATCCCTCCTACTGTTAGCTTGGCATTTAATGTTGGGTTTGTCCTATGGGATCTGAGCCTAAACCGATTTTTTTTTAACAGGAAAACTCCTTTCAAAAAACTATGCCTGCACCATACAGTCACTCACTAGTTGCTGAATCTAATACTTTATGCACTGTAGGAAAACACAAAGAAACAAACCTGGAAAGGAAAGGAGGGACTGCTCAAATGCTTTTAGCCTCCTCTACATTATTCATAAAACATTCGTATTTTCTTACGTGCAAGATCAATTCTGAGAAATCATCTACTGTTACCTGCCCTTGCAAGACAATTTCTTTTTATAAAACATTTCCCAACAAGGCATTAAATGCCTACGAGAGCTCAATTTCTCCAGAAGTAGTTACGGAGACCCTATGTATGAAAAGACAATACAGTGATCACTCCAAGGAAGTCCAGAATTAAAGAGAAAGAAGATGCTAAAAGCATTCTAAAACAGAGGAGTGAAGATAAAGATGATAGGGTGGGAAAAGGGATTTGAGAAGAAATAGCAAGAGGACATTTCCACTACAGCAAAAAAAGAAAGATGGAGGGCAATAATGGAGTGAAGGAAACGAGTCAGTTGTTGATTAGCTGGACCACCAAAGAACCACAGGAAAGAGAGCAAGAGAACTGAGTGCGAAGAGGAGAAAATGACTACGAGTACAACTGGGGTCAAGGAAACCTCCACAAAGCAGTGGCACATCTACAGTTTCAAAAGTGAATCAGTTTCATGGTGGGTGTGAAACTGTGAAGATAACAGATTGGTTTCAATGGGCACTTTAATCAAAATAACCCATACGTATATTGGTGTCTTTCTGAGACAAAGAAAATGATTTCAAAATTGAGACTTTGAAAACGACTTACATTGATGACAGGTGAAGAGCCCGACAAGTTTAAACCTGCTAGATCAGCTATCAAGTGTGGAGACAAAGCTGGTGTGGGAACTGCTACGGGAGTGGATACTGAGTTAACTGCAGGAAAAAGCCTAAATTAGTAAATGTGCATGAAAATTTAATTCAAATCATCAAAAGCAACAGTTTCATTTTGTTAGTAAATGTAATTAAATTACTTCGATTAATACATGTATGACAATTCTACTTAACATCTCGATTTAGCCAAGTTAATCTCGAATTCTGGCAGCTACTAGACTTGGTTTACAACGCTATAACGGCAAATCCATTCGGAAGGGAAAATCTCCTAAGGGAAAGATTTCAAAATTCCTTGAATGATGGTTGTGGATTCTTGCTCCTTCAGGCACCCAGAACTCTTTGTTAAGGTACCTGTAATTTCTACCCCAGTGTCAATCCCACTCCCCCTCTTTTAGATTGTGTATCCCTTGTTGGTTAGAGATCGGATCTAAATTAATATCCTGGTGCCTCTCCCCAGTACCTAGGACGGTACTCGGCACAAAACAGTCGCTTAACAAATACAATGATGACGCTAATGAAAGCACCATCCTTCATAAGGTGTCATTCTTCAAAAGGCTCTAGTGGACACCTGGAAGTCAGCCAGGTAAGGTGTGGAGGACACAGAGCTAAGGGAAGCCTTGCTCACTGTCAAATTAACAGAACGTAGGGAAAATTCATACTCCGGACATGGCTCAATAAATCACTTAGCTTGCGGGATATGAATAAAAGACAATATAAGTCCTGATTTCCTAAATACGTCTGACAGCCCAAATTAATTTGAATCAATCATCAGTATTTACTGATCGCTTACTATGTGCAGAGCACTGCACTAAGCACTTGGGAGAGCAGGGTGTTATTTTTACCCAGGGTACCCAGTCCAATGCATCTGTCTTTTCACTGATGCCTCGTAATTGAAAAACAGCCATTCTTCTATGATTAACAGACCATATTCTTTTTTCAACCACAGACATACAATAGTGTGGCCTCAGGCCAAAAGGCACAAGATGCGGTTGTAACAAACGTAAGGCTAGGTAACAACTGCTTGAGACATTTTTGTCTCAGGACGTCAAAACATCTGACCAACATTACCTCGTGTCCTTTCCCTGCACCACAGGTGAAATGTTCTGTTGCTCCCATTAGATAGTCCAATAATATGACAGAAATGGCATTTAAACCAGTTTACACATCTTTGATGGGACAATCAGCTCAAGCAACAACAGTCCCTGCCCTCACCAAGGGCAGGAGCTTCGGGAGTAAGACAAAGTTCTAACTCTGGCTCCGGCCCTGATCGCTGGGTGACTGTGGTGGGCAAGACAAAACTTCTCTGTGCTCTGGTTACCTCACCGATAAAAGTGGTATGTATCCTTCCCCTACGAGTTTTCAGGCAGGTCAAAAAGAGGTTCTCTATCGAGTCTGTCTCTCCGCCTCTATATTGTAAAAGCCTGCTGTGGGCAGGGATTGTCTCTATTGCTATACTGTACTTTCCAAGCGCTTTGTACAGTGCCCTGCACACAGTAAGCGCTCAATAAATACAATCAAAGGAATGAATGAAAGAAAGAGCACGACCCTGGAGTCAGAGGAACTGGGTTCGAATTTCAGCTCTGCCACATTCTGCTGTGTGACTGTGAACAAGTCATTTTACTTCTCTGTGCCTCAGTTCCCTTATCTGCAAAATGGGGGTTCAATACCTGTCCTCTCTTCTCAGACTGTGAGCCCCGTTTGGGACATGACCTTCCCCTTTAGACTGATAGGTCATCGTAGGCAGGATAATTTTTAGACTGTGAGCCCACTGTTGGGTAGGGACTGTCTCTATATGTTGCCAACTTGTACTTCCCAAGCGCTTAGTACAGTGCTCTGCAAACAGTAAGCGCTCAATAAATACGATTAATTGATTGATAATGTGTTTACCCGGGTAGGGACTGTCTCTATATGTTGCCAACTTGTACTTCCCAAGCGCTTAGTACAGTGGTCTGCACACAGTAAGCGCTCAATAAATACGATTGATTGATTGATAATGTGTTTACCCCTCTTACACTGTACTCTTCCACTGCTTTGCACACAGTAAATACTTGATAAATACCAATGATTGATTATCTTGTATCTACTCCAGCACCTGGCAATAATAATAATAGTAATGATTACAGCATTTATTAAGCACTTACTATATGCAAAGCACTGTTCTAAGCGCTGGGGAGGTTACAAGGTGATCAGGTTGTCCCACGGGGGGGTCACAAGTCTTTATCCCCATTTTACAGATGAAGTAACTGAGGCCCACAGAAGTTGAGTGACTTGCCCGAAGTTACTCAGCTGACAAGTGGCGGAGCCGGGATTTGAACCCATGACCTCTGACTCCAAAGCCCGGGCTCTTTCCACTGAGCCAGCGCTTGACAAATACCAGAAGTACTATCTACGGCAGGGGCAAGGTGACAGTTTATTTTACCACTTGCCTACTGAATAAGTGGCTCTGACTACTGTCAGGTACAAAGTTAGAGATTTTTCTGAGTTCTGGGTTTTAGGGGACTTGGTTTTTGGCAAAAGTATAGATAGCGGAAGGTTAGAGCTTTGAGGGAAATGACAGTGTGTGCTACTTTGAAAAAACTTATCATTGCTGAAAAGTTCTAGTGATAGGGAAAGGCCCTGTGAGGTGCCTGGCTCTCCTCTAAACAGATGACAAAGTGAAGTGACATTAGACTAATATCGACACTCTACAATTGCCTCCAATTTCCAAGAGGGTCAATACCGAAGATAAGGCAGTTCAGCAATGGTGCCAATTGATGCTGTTCTTGTGATACGTGAACAATTTTTTAACCCAAAGAGTGGTCTCACAGATCTTCTAAATACCCTTAGTTCCTTAGATTTTTATGGGAGGATCATTGCTTTTGTCCCCCATATAATGACTTCATTTAGGCAATGCCCTGGGACAGTGTTGCCAAAAAGAAAACCTAAAGGAATAGTATGGCAGGTAAGCCCAATATTTCTCAATCAATCAATCAATCGTATTTATTGAGTGCTTACTGTGTGCAGAGCACTGTACTAAGCACTTGGGAAGTACAAGTTGGCAACACATAGAGACGGTCCCTATCATCAATCGTATTTATTAAGTGCTTACTGTGTGCAGAGCACTGTACTAAGCGCTTGGGAAGTACAAGTTGGCAACATATAGAGACGGTCCCTACCCAACAGTGGGCTCACAGTCTAAAAGGGGGAGAATGAGAACAAAACCAAACATACTAACAAAATAAAATAAATAGAATAAATATGTACAAGTAAAATAAATAAAGCAAAATAAATAAATTATTGAGCGCTTACTGTGTGCAGAGCACTGTACTAAGCACTTGGGAAGTACAAGTTGGCAACACATAGAGATGGTCCCTACCCAACAGTGGGCTCACAGTCGAGAAGACTTAAAAGTCAAAATGCATTCTGACCAGACTGGGTTTCCACCACTGTCTGCTTGATATCAAACTTGACTCTTACTACCTTAGTTTGTCCAACGGACAAAATGGGATAATAATAATGATAATGGTATTTGTTAAGCGCTTCCTATGTGCAAAGCTCTGTTCTAAGCACTGGGGAGGTTACAAGGTGATCAGGTTGTCCCATGTGGGGCTCACAGTCTTCATCCCCTTTTTACAGATGAGGTAACTGAGGCACAGAGAAGTTAAGTGACTTGCCCAAAGTCACACAGCTGACAGCTGGTGGAGCCGGGATTTGAACCCATGACCTCTGACTCCAAAGCCCAGGCTCTTGCCACTGCGCCACGTTGCTTCTCATGCTCACAATCTGGTTCCCGTTTCAAGATCGCTAAGCAAAAATGGCTTGAGGGAAAATGAAGTTATTTAACAGTCATATCATAAGAAAAAGTATTTTAAATCTGGGTACTCACAATCATCAAGGTCTAGGAGAGAAACTTCTCTTTGGCCAGGAGCTTTCTTTTCTTGTCCTGTTTTCTTCTGTTCTTTCTGGGAAACAGAAAAAGGTAGTAAAGAATGGGAGCATGACATTTTTGCTAGAGTCTAACTTTTAAAATGGCACAGCGTATTTTCCCACATTTCACTGAAAAATGTAACCATCTTGCCTTCTGAAAATTTGTGCGATGGAATATTTTCCCGTGTTCAAAACTTGTCAAATTTGAAAGCGAAGTTTATAATTACAGTTACTATTTGGTGAATCTGGCACCAGGCGTAATATAGCTCTTCGCTACAGTGCCAAATCTAGAACTACTTAAGCGAAACATTTCACGTGGACAGTTTACATCAATAACTGCAGAAAATTTAAAGAGAAAATGGGAACACTGGGATAGATACAATTTACTCTTCTATTTATTTTACTTTGTTAATACGTTTTGTTTTGTTGTCTGTCTCCCCCTTCTAGACTGTGAGCTCACTGGTGGGTAGGGACCGTCTCTATATGCTGCCAACTTGTACTTCCCAAGTGCTCTGCACACAGTAAGCACTCAATAAATACGATTGAATGAATGAATGAATGAAATTCTAAGTCTACACGGGAGAGCAGCTCTCCCTTAGGTGATGTTAATCTGTAGTGGAGATTTCCCTCAGGTGGCATCAGCATCCATCTCCCGTCTCCTTCCCAGGCAAATGGAGAATGACCTTCAAGCCTCAGCTCTCCCAGGTCCCCAATATATTGGCCCTCCCTAAGATCAAGGGAGGTTTCAGAGTTCTTAGAGGTCAATCAATCAATCATATTTATTGAGCGTTTACTGTGTGCAGAGTACTGTACTAAGTGCTTGGGAAGTACAAGTCGGCAAAACATAGAGACAGTCCCTACCCAACAGCCGGCTGACAGGCTAGAAGGGGGAGACAGAGAACAAAACCAAACGTACTGACAAAATAAAATAAATAGAATAGATATGTATAAGATAAATAAATAAATAGAGTAATAAATATGTACAAACATATATACATATATACGGGTGCTGTGGGGAAAGGAAGGAGGTAAGATGGGGGGATGGAGAGGGGGACGAGGGGGAGAGGAAGGAAGGGGCTCAGTCTGGGAAGGCCTCCTGGAGGAGGTTAGCTCTCAGTAGGGCCTTGAAGGGAGGAAGAGAGCTAGCTTGGCGGATGGGCAGAGGGAGAGCATTCCAGGCCAGGGGGATGATGTGGGCCGGGGGTCGATGGCGGGACAGGCGAGAACGAGGCACAGTGAGGAGATTAGCAGCAGAGGAGCGGAGGGTGCGGGCTGGGCTGTAGAAGGAGAGAAGGGAGGTGAGGTGGGGGGGGGCGAGGGGATGGACAGCCTTGAAGCCCAGGGTGAGGAGGTCCCAGGGTTGCCTTGTCTACAGTCTAGCTGTTCCTTGTGGGCAACTGTTCACTCAATGAGCCCTCTCTTCTCTGTCTTCTTGGAGCCCTCCCAGCCTTCTCTACTGAGGCAACCCTCTGATTGAGGGTTTCATCACACAGCCCAAGGGCTCAGCTAGCCTGGAAAATGTCTGGGCGAGAGGCCCTAATTTAAGGTAGAGATTAAGTGGCTGGAGCAGAGCCCTTATGTAGCACCCTAAAGTTGCATCCTCAAAAATCTCCAGTGGCTACCAATCAATCTGCACATCAGGCAGAAACTCCTCACCCTGGGCTTCAAGGCTGTCCACCACCTCGCCCCTTCCTACCTCACCTCCCTTCTCTCCTTCTACAGCCCACCCTGCACCCTCCGCTGCTAATCTCCTCACCGTACCTCGTTCTCGCCTGTCCCGCCATCGACCCCCGGCCCATGTCATCCCCCTGGCCCGGAATGCCTTCCCTCTGCCCATCCGCCAAGCTAGCTCTCTTCCTCCCTTCAAGGCCCTACTGAGAGCTCACCTCCTCCAGGAGGCCTTCCCAGACTGAGCCCCTTCCTTCCTCTCCCCCTCGTCCCCCCTCCATCCCCCCATCTTACCTCCTCCCCTTCCCCACAGCACCTGTATATATGTATATATGTTTGTACATATTCATTACTCTATTTATTTTACTTGTACATATCTATTCTATTTATTTTATTTTGTTAGTATGTTTGGTTTTGTTCTCTGTCTCCCCCTTTTAGACTGTGAGCCCACTGTTGGGTAGGGACTGTCTCTATATGTTGCCAACTTGTACTCCCCAAGAGCTTAGTACAGTGCTCTGCACACAGTAAGCACTCAATAAATACGATTGATTGATTATGGGGCAGCAACTACCCCACTTCACATCACTTGAGGAAGAATCCCCTGTGGTGCTCATAATGCCGAAATCTATAACCACTTCACCCCTCACCTAAGCCTGGCAGTGCTGGGTGTCTATGGAATGACTTGGCCCTGCTAAATTTTGGTGGAAAGTTTTCTTAAAAGAAAGTTTCCTCTCCCCTGAAAACTCAAAGCAAGCAGGACGGGCTCTCTACGGTTGGGATTTCTTTTTTAATTTCTGCTCCCAAATGAGCAATTTCTAGGTCAGAATGAGCAGAAGAAATCTCAACTCAAGATGCCAAGAGACAAGTCATGCGCTCCTGGGAACAGAATTCAGAATGACCACACCGTCTTCACGGTAACACTAGTGTGAGGGTTAAGCACCCACGGTAAGAAAAGCGCTCCACCATATGACTTATCAAAATGCTGAGCTGATGACAATGGGTGTACCTTTCCTTAAACTAAAATGGTGAATGACTGCTTCTATGGAACTGTAACCTCCCCACTTGAAAAATTAGAAGCCCATCAAATCAAGATAAAGTTGAAGGCTGAGGCAAGTCTATATCTTATTTCTACCGCCCAGCTAGGAGTGTGTAAGTACCTTACAGATCACACACACACACACACACACACACACACACACACACACACGCACGCCCAGGATAAAGCAGCACATGAAATCGGCACAACCGCTTGGAAGCTAAAACAATAAGACCAAAAGCCCCCCAAAGACAGAAATTCACTGACTTTCTGGGAATAGCAAATAACCAGTGACTGAAATACAACATCAGCGACCGACAATGGTCACTTCTAACAAAGTGAAGACGCCTTGCATTCTAAATCAGGGCTATAAAAAGCCTGCAATGAGCTTGGTGTTGCTCCCGTATTTTTTTCTTCATTAAAATAAAAAAAAAAATCCCCACTGAGAGCAAAACATTTTTTTAGCCTGAAGAATCTACTGTGAAAATAAAAATCTGAATTCTAAACCCAGAAGTTAAGTGCTGTATTCCATCAAACATTTCTCCATTTGCAATTCATCTCAGTAATAGAGAGAGAACCTGGGAAAATGCATATCGGACTTGAAGCAGGAGATTTCTCTTGCTCAATGCATAATTCATGTGCTCCGCCTGCAAAGTGTGTAAAATGAGAATTTCACACCGCAGCATGAGCCATGGAGCTGCGGAGAAAAGGCAGATGAAATCATATTTTACTGGGTGAATTTTATTTCTTACCCTCCCAATATTTATACAAAACCATCATTGACAAACCAAACGCACTGACAGATCACCCACTGTTTCCATTGTGTCAGCACTTGAAAAGAGATCAGGCAGAAAGAGAGACAATTTGTTTTTGTATATTTTTTTAAATCGTGAATTAGGTTTTTAACAGCTGAGTTACGGTATAAGACATATACATGTATATATAAAGAGAACAACAGTTGCTTATTTTGAATTCTAAAGAAGCTTCTATTTATCAACACATCATCATCAAATTTGTATTTGGTTTCTACAGGATTTAACTGTATATCTGAATACCTAGGGTATACGGATTTCAAAATGAAGTAGAAAGCCACAGAGCAAACTGAATTTTCTACTTAATGCATTTCAGTTATTCCAATGCAAAAGCGCTCTGAAATATCTACTAAGTTTCAAAAAATAAAGAGTAGATATTACTCCGTGTAATATTAGACGTGGAGAAATTTTTGTACATGCCACACATTTATTAAAATGCTAATTAAAATGAGCAAGGAGTATATGCAGCTCTTTCCTGATAGGCAATGCACATGCCTGTTCAGAAAAGAACCAGAAATACAACATAAAGGGATTTTTAAATGTAAGTTACAAAATGGGATAAACATCATGTAAAGTTCACTGAACCCATAGTGAACTCTGAAGTCTTCAATAGTTCGATGCTAATTTCTAGCCTCATAGGGCAAGATATTTGCATGAAATATTTTCAATTAGAATTACTGAGCAAGGACAACCTAATGAATCTTACGCCTCCTTACATCTGACAACTGATATAAAAATTCTAAGGACCAGGTCATTTAAAAATTGGAATTTTTAACCAGACATCTCTGTGAACTTGAGGGGAGACTTGCTATTCTGAGTCAAAAAAAAATCTGTCCCTTTGACTTTACAGAATCTTTTCATATTGCCATATTATTCAATGAGGAGGCCTTCTCTAAATCGCATTCACTTTGACAGATTCGGGAAACTAAATTGAAGATAATAAGAATATAAATAAAGTACAAACTAAGTGTACAGGAGAACAGATGTGATGACTCTTGAGTAGTTTGTAAATTGTTGTGGAAAGAGAACTTAAACCTGGTATTTCCTACTTCTGACCCGCATCGAAAATGATCCCGAATAAAAATTCCCTGAAAAATCCTTCACTTTTTCTACATAAGCCTTGTATTACCATGTGGTCACTCCAATCTCTTGTTAATCTACCAACATACTCCACGTGCTGTAAAACACGTCTTTGGCATTTGTTTTCTATAGGTAACCTTGAATGTCCGATGCAGAATTCAAGTGGAAAATAAGCTAAAACTACTTACATCGCAAATTCTGATTTTCTCATTCCTTTTTACAAAGAGCCAGGAACATGTTGGCACAATAAATACTCAGTGATGATGATGGTGAGATGAAGGTAGTCAGTGTTTTTTTTTTTCCCCTAGGAAAAAAAGTCTCAACCCTCAACTTTCAAGTTTAAGCCTGGTCTGAGGAAGGTGGGTAAATTTTTCAAAAACTGACAGTGGAAGTGGTGGGGGCTGGACTGCCAAAACGTGGTGGAGTCCACTCTCTGCTCTTTAAAAATGATTTTTCCTCATAGGTTTTGCTGTCCTGCGTCATTTACTTTGTTGTTGTCTTTTACTTAGCATTCTACGTGTGTATACCACCTTGTCTTAACAGGGGTGACAAGACTCTGGTCCGGATGATTAGCCGGGTTAAAAAAAAAAATAGCTCAACAGTGATATCCATGATATGGTTATCTCTCAAAATTTCAGTTTTGCCATGAAAATATAAAGGTGAAACAAATTAGAATGAATATTTAAGATGGCATTTAAAAGACCTGAATGAGTGAAACAACAGACTGTGCAGGGGGGCCATTTGGGTATGTCCCTATTCTTTTGTTCAAGTCTTGTGGAATATGTCTAGGCCAAACATAGCAGTCTCAAAAAGGAAGCTTCACGAGGTCGGCAAGTCCAATTTACATTTCCACCCCTGATCTCTCTACTGTCTTGCATTTCCTCCTACCTTCAAGACATCTCCACTTGGATGTCCCGCCGTCACCCTGAACTTAACATGTCCAAAACTGAGCTCCTTAACTTTCCACCCAAACCCTATCTTCACCCTGACTTTCTCATCATCTTATACAGCACCAACATCCTTTCTTGTCTCACAAGCCCATAATCTTGGCATTAACGTAGCTCAGTGGAAAGAGTCTGGGCTTGGGAGCTAGAGGTCAGGGGTTCTAATCCCGGCTCCGCCACTTGTCAGCTGTGTGACTTTGGGCAAGTCATTTAAATTAAATTCTGTGCCTCAGTTACCTCATCTGTAAAATGGGGACTAAGAATGTGAGACCCACGTAGGACAACCTGATCACCTTGTAACCCCCCACCCCGCCGTGCTTAGAAAAGTGCTTTGCACATAGTAAGTGCTTAACAAATGTGATCATTATTATTATTCTCTCTCTCATTCAACGAACATATTCAACCTATCACTCAATCCTGTCCATTCCACCCTTCAAACGTTGCTAAAATCAGCCCTTTCCTCTCCAACCGAACTGCTACCTCATTAATCCAAGCACTTATCCTATCCTTCCCTGACTGCTTTAACGGCCTCCTTGCTGACCTCCCTGCCTCTCTTCACTCCAGCCCATACTTTACTCTGCTGCCCGGATCATTTGTCTCCGAAAATGTTCAGGCTATGTTTCCCACCTCTCAAGAACCTCCAGTGGTTGCCCATCCACCTCCGCTTCAAACAGAAACTCCTTATCATCAGCTTTAGAGCACTCAATCATCTTTGCCCCCTCCTACCTCACCTCGGTACTCGCCTACTACAACCCAGCGTACACATACTTCACTCCTCTAATGCCAGCCTACTCACTGTACCTCTATCTCACCTATCCTGCTGCCGACCTCTCGCCCACATCTCTGCCTCTGGCCTGGAGCACCCTCCCTCTTCCTATCTGACAGACAATTACCCTCCCCACTTTCAAAGCCTTATTGAAAACATCTCCTCCAAGAGGCCTTCCCTGACTAAGCCCTCATTTCCTTTTCCCCCACTCCCTTCCGAGTCTCCCTAATTTGCTCCCTTTAATCACCCCTTCCCCTGTGCTCCACAGCACTTATGGACATAGCCATAATTTATTTATTTATACTAATATCTGTCTCCCCCTCTAGACTGTAAGCTTGCTTTGGGCAGGGAATATGTTTGTTATATTGTTACACTATACTCCCCCAAGCGCTTAGTCCAGTGCTCTGCACATTGTAAGTGCTAAATGAATACAACTGATTTCCCACAACTTCCCTTTGGCCTGCAACTTCCTCCCTTTTTATATCTGACAGACCCACCCAGTCTCTTCACCTTCAAAGCCATCCTAAAATCACATTTCCTCCAAAAGGCCTTCCCTAAGTTCTGATTTGTGCTATTTACCCTCTCTTCTGCATCACCTATGCTCTCAGATCTGTACCCCCTAAATACAGATTATTTCACCTTAATCCTGTGGCATTTATGTACCTAGCCTAACATACGCCATTTCTCTTTTCTGTAATTTATTTTCACGTCTGTCTCCCTCTCTAGTCTGTAAGCTCCTTGTAGATAGGGATCGTGTCTACCACCTCTACTGTACTGCACCTTCCCTGAGAATTTAGTAGAGTGCTCTGCACAGAGTGACTGACTGATAACATTGTGATACAGCAATACTTTATTTTTTTGAAAGGTTGGTAAATGGATTAATAGGTTAAATTTTAGTCTGCACGGGTCCATGCATGGTAATTTCTCCGGTACTACTGTGGAACATATTATTAATAAAAAATTTACTGAATGCCAGTGCCCAAAGCATTTTATATTAGTTTGCTTGATAAATGAGTAGAAGGTCCTAGTTGAAGCAAATGAAGTCATTTTAGGAATATTCATTAAACTGCGGATCCATCTGAAACCCTTTCCTCTGCACCACAGTGAGGAGCTACCAGAACGAATACTGCTGCCTGTCCCTTCCTCACCACGCCACAGATCTGGCTTGAAACCACCTGAAGAGATCCTTCCCCGACCCACGGCTGTGAGAAGTGTTCCTTTTGAATCTGTCTTACCCACATAATTGTAAGATCCTTGAAAGCAGGGATCATGTCAATCCACTAACTCTACTGTACTCTCCCAAATGCACAGTACAGTGCTCTGTGCAGAATAAGCACTCAAATGCTACTGACTTACTGATAAATGCCATTCAGAACACCATCATAAAGGTCACGTAATTAAAATCCCTTACCCACTTTGGGAGCAGGGAAACATGCTTTTAGCTTCTGTTGCATTTCCTCACATTTGAGTATACTATACTGCACTCATCAAGGACACAAAAAGTACTAGTATTATTACTGCTACTACTATGGAATACTTGGCAAATAATAGAGAGAATACATTTTAAGCAATCAGTGGTATTTACTGAGCGCTTTCGTGTACAGGGCACTGTACTAAGTGCTTAGGAGAGTACAATAATTGAGGACAGGCTCCTACGGGCGAGAAGGAGAACTGAGAGGGGATTGACCCTCCTTGCGGCCTAATCCTGGATCTGGGATTAAAATTTTAAACTTTTCAAATAATAAAGCTGTTATTTTTAGTTTATCATTACTAGCCTTATGACATTTTAATTTTTGTACTTAGATTATTGTTACTAAGACATGTTCTCTATGGTGGCTCGGTGGAAAGAACGGAGGCTTGGGAGTCGGGGCCTGGGTTCTAATTTCAGATCCACCACTTCCTCGCTGTGGGCCTTAGGCAAGTCACTTAACTTCTCTGTGCCTCGGTTTCCTCATTTGTAAAATGGGGATCCATTACTTGTTCTCTCCCTCCCCTAGACTGTGAGGCCCACAGCGGGCAAGGACTGCATCTAACCTGATTATCGCAAATCTACCCTACTGCTTAGCACACCATAAGCACTTAAATACCACAATTATTGTTATTATATAGTGGAGGAGGGGACATAACTTTTGCTTAGCAGCAATAAAGACATAAGAGAAGGAGAGCAGACTGATGAGAAGTGATCACATACACACGCGAGTAAAGAGTGT
This sequence comes from Tachyglossus aculeatus, assembly GCF_015852505.1. Classification (NCBI taxonomy): domain Eukaryota; kingdom Metazoa; phylum Chordata; class Mammalia; order Monotremata; family Tachyglossidae; genus Tachyglossus; species Tachyglossus aculeatus. Next base: position 11,298,362 of record NC_052088.1, on the reverse strand, counting down.
GTCAGAAGGAAAGGGCGTATAAATCTAAATTCAGTGCCAAAGAGGGAGAAAAAGTCCCTTTCTAGAAAAACATGTTGGCAAGTCTTTTAAGATACATTATTTTAAACGAAGCTCCAACCATCTGTTCCACCCATAATTAAGTACAAGCAGAATATAACTTATAATTATAGCAGTAAAAATAAGATAGAGTGATACAAATGTGAATCTGTTCTTGGTACAATGTGGCCTGCATCACTGATTCCTTTATTCTTCTTGGTTTGAGGAAAATGCTTCTTACCACAATTATTTAGAGAATTATTTTTTTCCAAGGCACTTTTTTTTTTTAATTACAGAAAGCTTTTTCTTTTAAGATGAATTTTAAATTTTCAAGTCCCATCATCTCCCCCCGGCAAAAAAAAAAAAAGATTGAGAGATAATTATGCCCCAAAATATAGGTGCCTGGGAATTAAGATACTTGTTTTTCAAAAATTACATGAGGGTTAGATCTCAAGAGGGAAAATCTTCCAAGAAATAACATGGCAGGAAGAATGGCTGATCAAGGCCAACCACATGTCCTACGCACTTCAGGACTTGACTGTCAAGTGTCTTTAGTGATCACCCAATGCAGGCATCCTTGTATCTTAAACTACTTAAGCTTACTTTACAAAAGCAGTATTGTAAGAATGAATAAAATAAGAGGCAGGAAAAAGACTATAAAAATCTCCTCTTATTAAAAATACATACACATTTACTGTGCATATTAATATTTTATGAATGTAAGTGGAGTAAATCATATGACTACTGAAACCATCCTAGGGATCCAATCAGGCCATATTATGCTCTCCTTTGGGTAAAATCCACTATATGTGGGGGTGATGACAAGTTTTCTCTAATAAAATTGCCTAATTGAATGATCCAATGTTAAAAGTGCAATACAAAGGTACTCTGATATACTTCCTGTCATTTTGAAAGAAAGTGTACAAAATAGCGGTAATAGTAAGACACACAAATTTGTGAAATGCTCCGTGTTTTCTCATCTCACTAAGCCCTCTTTTCCCCTATTCCCACTCCCATCTATGTCACCTATGCACTTGGATCTGTACCCTTTTAGCACCTGATACTCACCCCACCCTCAGACCCACCGCACTTATATACATATCCATAATTTATATTAATGTCTGTCTCCCCCTCTAGACTGTAAGCTATATACATATCTGTAATTTATTTCTATTAATGCCTGTCTCCCCCTCTAAACTGAAAGGTCATTTTGGGCAGGGAATGTGTCTACCAATTCTGTTGTATTTTACTCTCCCAAGGACTGACAGTAAGTTCAGCCTTGCACACACAGTAAATACTCAATAAATACCACCCAGTCAGTTCTACGCACTCTAGAAAGAGGCTGAGAAATAATACATGGGTGAGATTTAGACATGGTCTCTGGCCAGCAAGGGGCCCAGAATTTAAGAAATATGTTTTTAACATGAGGGAAAATATTTAAATTTACTACTGATATAGTCTCAGTCGGCCATAATACATGTTCTTGATAAATGTTTCGGTACAAATGCTGTTAGGAATTAGGTCTGGCTTTCGGGATACGGTGTACACTGACAGAATAAACGGTGTCAGCCACAGGGCTCTGGGTGCCATAATTACTGCTGCAATAGAAGGTCTGCTTAACAAAGGGTTCTGCAAGAATGCAGCCCCATGCATTACTGGAGAGCTGGATGCATAAAAAATGATTTTTTTTTTGTCTTGTTAATTGAAGGAGGACAGAAGGAAGGACATGAGAAGCAGGATGGCCGAATGGATAAAGTACGAGCCTGGGACTGAGAGGACCTAGTGTCTAATCCCGGTTCTCTTGCCTGCTGCGTTACCATGGGCAAGCCCCAACTTCTCTGTGCCTCAGTAACCTCATTTGTAAAAAGGGGATTAAGACTGTGAGCCCCATGTGGGCCATGGACAATTTCCAACCTGATTAGCTTGTATCTACCCCAGCACTTAGTATAGTGCCTGGCACATAGTAAGTGCTTAACAAATACCATTTAAAAAAAGGAAAGAAGAGAGGCAGCCTGGCCTTGTGGAAAGTGCATGTGCTCGGGAGAGGACCTGAGTTCTAATCCTGGCTCCTCCAGCTGCCTGCTCTGTGACCTTGGGCTTCAGTTGGCTCATCTGCAAAATGGGGCTTAAGAACCTGTTCTCCCTCCTACTTGGACTGCAAACCCCATTCGGGACAGGGACTGTTTCCACTCCTAACTCTTATCTTCCATAGCCCTTAGGACAGTGCTTGACACGCAGTAAGTGCGTAAGAATGAAATACCACTTTTAAAAAAGTTGGTGATAATAGATTTTGTGTTCACAGACCTTCAAGCCTCACTTGTTACAGTTCTACTTTCTCTGAGGCTTCACAATTACCTTGAAATGTCTACACTGTCTAGGGTCAAACAAATATTTTAAAATAAAATGTTGAGAGTCAATCCCATCCTGTGAATTCATTAGTCCTTACCATGAAGAAACTCTACTCTTAAGAGAAAAATTTTCTTTGCCTTATTTCATTTCAATTTTCTGCACACTCTTAGAGATGAGGCCTGCGTATTAGTCCCCTTAATACATGAATTCATCTAGATGATCATTTTCTCAGTCTTTTTGCCAAAAGAGAGGCATGAAAACCTAAGGAGCTGCTGCCTTAATGCAAGTGTCTGTGGGATTGGAGGGAGATAAAGCCCAATTTTTTGTTTTTGCCACTCCGTCAACTGTATAACCAGATCCTCCTATTTGGACTATATGCCATTTGAGGACAATGTTGTGCCCAGTAAATGTTCAATAATATCACCTAGATCAACTAGAAGGTGATTCCACTTAATGTCAAACTAATTAGGGGCAAACCTCACATATGGAAAACGGGTGCACCCGAAATTCCACCAAACTTATCAATAGCAATTCATTTCAAATGAGTCTATTTAATATCCATTGATGTTAAACAATTTCTAGTTTAAAGCCACTTCAAAAACATTGGTTTCTAGCTCCAGGCAGTACTTATCGCCAACTGGGGCCTCTGCTCTAATTTTAGTGGTTTAAGTTTTGGTGTAATTTAATACAAACAGGCAATGAGGGGGCATTAACTTCAACCGATTAGAGGGCAATAGCTTTCAGAAATGGCAGGATTAATTGGCTTTTACGCTCAAAGCTAGGACTTTTATTTATGTGGTTTCTGAAGACGGGCAAAGATGGCCCCAAATGCTATAGTACTTATGGTCCCTTACTGTATTTAAATGGATACAAATTCTCAGGTGAAAATTCAAGTCTGATTCTGTCTTTGTTACATGCATCAGTAGACGAACCAAGGTGATCTGCTTTTATTCCTTAGCAATAAATGACTGGGGAGCATAATTATGGATTTTTTTTCATCCCAGTCAGTTCAGTACACTTAAAACTCCTGTTCAGTAGAAGGAACAAAACCAAACATTTATGCAAACTGAAACTGAGATCATAATTCATAAACTGGACTCAATTTTCAATTGATAAAATAAAAAAAATTACACGGGAGAGCTACATATTGCTAACCATTAATGGAAGAGAGGTGGAGGATGAAAATTTTTTATTGCATGTGGATAGTTTACAACAAAAAGTACAGCTTTTTATTTTAATGGTCTCTGGATTCTTTCAGACCTACTTCACTAGTGCAGTGAATGCTGAATCAAAAGCCAGATCATTCCATCGCAAAAGCCGTTACATCCTTCTACAAGATTTTGCCTAACAATTGTTAAATAATTCTTCCTTTTTAAGTTAATCATCATACACTAGGGTCCTAACTTCTGAACACCCCATATTTGACTAAAAATGATCCATTGGTATACGCATGTACACACACCTCTCTCTCTCTTCTCTCTCCCCATATTGCATTAGAGTCAAAGGGGAAACAAGAAACTACCTCCACACCACCCCAGTCCAAGGGCCTGTGATGATCCCCCTAGATTACCGTAGCAGCTTTCTCACTAGTTTCCTTAATTTCAACCTCTCCCCTCTCTGGTCTATACTTCACTCTGTTATTCAGAATGCATTTCTAAAATGTCATTCTGCACACAAATCTCCTCTCCTCAAAAGACTTAAATGGTTACACCTTCAGCTCCACATCAAAAGGGACTCTACCACCTCACTTCCCCATACCTATTCCAATCTCTCCTCCTTACTCCCACCTCACTCTCTCCCGTGATTCCCTTCATTCTCACTGCTCTGTCCTTTCCTCTCCTGCCTCTGAAGCTAGCTCACATCTTTCCTCCTGCCTTGAACTCTTTCTTCCCTCAAATCATAAGACCTCCATTCTTCCCATCCTCAAAGCCCTTCTGAAATTTCACTTCAACCAGGATGCAACCTACTCACTCTGGCTTGATTTGGTCTCTCTCGCCATGGATCCCTCGCTCATGTCCTCCCTCTGGCCTGGAACTCCCTTCACCTACCATTCTTCCCATCTTCAAAGCCTTATTAAAATCATATCTCCTCCAAGAAGCCTTCCTACCCTAACTAATCATTCATTTTTCCCCATCTATTCGCCCCCCCACCGCCTTTAGCGTCGCCTCTGCACCCCTTACGCACTTTGATACTCACCCCAGCTCCACAACACTTATGTACGTATCCTTACACCTTTCTTAATTCAATTTGACTTTAATGGCTGTCTCCCTGACTAGACTGTAAACTCCTTGAGGGTAGGGATCAGGCTTACCAACTTTACTGTACCATGGCTTACTGGATAGAGCACAGGCCTCGGAGTCAGAAGGACCTGGGTTCTAATTCCATTTCTGCCACGTGTCTGCTGTATGACCTTGGGCAAATCACTTCACTTCTCTGGGACTCAGTTATCTCATCTGTAAAATGAGGATTAAGCGTGTGAGCCCCATGTGGGACAGGGACTGTGTCCAACCTGATTAACTTGTGTCTACGCCAGTGCTTAGAACAGTGCTTGGCATATAGTAAATGCTTAATAAGTAGCATAATTATTATTGTTACTCTCCCAAGTGCTTATTACAGTAGTCTGTACACAGTAAATACTCAATAACTACTACTGGTTGCTTTTCCTGATTAATTTTTTATCCTCCCAGATTATACCCTCCCAACTACCACCTCAATGGCCCCTGTTGCCTGTGGTACATATTATTTTACACGTTTGATCTAAGCTCTTCTTTGTCTGTGAATTATGTACTTGTCTCCCTGCTAGAGTGTAAGATCACGAGCAGGTAGCTCTCTTCCTCCCTTCAAGGCCCTGCTGAGAGCTCACCTCCTCCAGGAGGCCTTCCCAGACTGAGCCCCTTCCTTCCTCTCCCCCTCGTCCCCCTCTCCATCCCCCCCATCTTACCTCCTTCCCTTCCCCACAACACCTGTATATATGTATATATGTTTGTACATATTTATTACTCTATTTATTTATTTTACTTGTACATACTTATTCTATTTATTTTATTTTGTTAGTATGTTTGGTTTTGTTCTCTGTCTCCCCTTTTAGACTGTGAGCCCACTGTTGGGTAGGGACTGTCTCTATATATTGCCAATTTGTACTTCCCAAGCACTTAGTACAGTGCTCTGCACATAGTAAGCGCTCAATAAATACGATTGATGATGATGATGAGGTATCGTGTCTTCTACATCTGGGAGTCAGAAGATCATGGGTTCTAATCCCGGCTCTGCCACTTGTCTGCTGTATGACCTTGAGCAAGTCAGTTCACTTCTCTGGGCCTCAGTTACCTCATCTACAAAACTGGGATTGAAACTGTGAGCCAAGCACTTTATGTGGTGCGTGGCACACAGCATGGCCTAGTAGATAGAAATCTGGGACCACAAGACCTGATTTTAGTGCTGGCTCTCATCAGCTACCTTATCATTTAGTGAATGATAAGCACTTAACAAATTACTATCGCCTGCTGGGTGATCTCGGGAAAAATCACTTCTCTTCTTTGTGTTTCACTTTCCTCATTTGGAAAATGGGAATAAAACACCTCTATCGTCTCCCTTTAAGACTGTGAGCTCCGTGATGGACAGCATCCACATCTGATCTCATCATCCTTCGCTTTGTGAAGAACAAAGTGTTTGGCATGGAGTGGGCACTTAACAGGTACCATCATCACCACTATTTCAGCAGGTGCTCAATAAATACAACCGAGTGACTCATCTTAATTTTATTTACCACAACCAATTGAGTGTCCTATTCTCAGGCTTGCTTCATTTCAGCACTTCCCCTACCTTTTATCATCTTCCATTTTTCGCCTCTTCTTCTCTCCCACAAATTAAGAAACATATCAGACAAAACAAGGGGTGCAGGAAAAGGCAAAAGCTTTTCTGTGAGGGTTTTCTCTGCTTTGGATAAGCAGAGAAGGTATCTTTCTACATGCTATGTAGGCTCCCTAACAGTCGGCAATTTCAACGAACAGAGCTACTTTGGGTCTCCTTTGATTTTTTAAATTGAACTTTCCCAATAAACTTGGAGACTATACAGCTATTGCCCTAATAAGATGGAGGAAGCAAAGTTATCTGCATGGATTTCTACCTCCTAAATAGAAAATTACATAATCATAAGTGAATTAAACTTTTACCTTGGCGATAACCTTCCAGGACTCATGGTCACTTTCTGAATCTGATTCAGAATCTGAACAACTTTCTTCTCCAGAGCTTGAGTCAGAGTTGGAGGAACCAGAATCTTCTAGTTTTCTGTTTTTCATTTTATCGGGGTCAGAAGCACTATGTACAAAAACAATTTTTTAACTAAATCAGAAAACATATTCACAAGAACTTAATGCTTCAAAGAGCAGTTTTCCATTCAATTAAAATATTTTCCAAACCACTCTGACTCCTTTGGGAATAAACTGCATTTTGCACAGGAAAAAGTCACTTCATGGCTCAAAACTCTAGGGCATATGAATTGAATACTAACAGAGGGACAGTGCTCTCTATCATCTAATAAATCATTATCCACACAAACTCATCAATTACATTAGGTCATACACACTTCAAATAGGATAGATAGAAAAGGTCATAAAATAACACTATACACTGTCATCAGTAACAAGAGTAGAAAATAATTAATGGCTGATGGGAATGAATTTGTGGAGTTCACTAGGAAACTCATTCACTTCAAGGCAGGAACTTAAAAATATTTTGAGTTCATTACAAATACCAAACAAAAATCCTGATTTCAAACAGCACAAAAGGTTTTTCATGCTTTGGTTGTCAAAGGTTGTCAAAGGTAGATGCCTGTGTTAGTTCATTATAGCAACTTAGTTTAAAAACAGACTTTACAAAATAGTAAATCGGATCACTGTGGGCTTATCCAAACTGGAATTCTATAGCCAGTGTGGACTCCTACTAAACTCAGATGACCATCAAGGTGAATTCACCGCTCTAAGTTCTCAAGAGGAACAGGGTATATACTACTACTCTGCTTTGCCCCTCTGCTACAAATGCTTACTTGAGTCTTTCAGGCCCTAGAAACTCAAATTTAGTCAATCAACAGTTATGTACCACTGAATGCACATGCAATGATTGGTAATGGTTGTATCCAACTTTTTGGACTTTCACAAACATTACAAAGTAACTGGTAAAAATGAAAATATTTTGCAGCAGGTGAGACACAAAGTAAAAAAACAACAACAACCTGGACATCTTAAAGAGGCAGGAAGAAAAAAGTGTGTGTGGGGGGTGCGGGGAGGAAGAAATAGATCCTTGAATTGATTTCTGTGGTGATCAATTATTCAATCAATCAATGACATTTATTGAGCAATATGATTCCTATTTATTAATAAACAGTCAGGCTAACTCAAGGAGCACATGCAGTTATATTATCTGCAAATTATTCTGTTGAGAAACAGTGGAAATTCAGTATGCCTCAGAGGATTTACGTGACTGCATATAAATTAATGGAGAACAAATCAGAGATGTATGAGCCTTGTTTTAACTCAAAGGCTTACTTTTCCTTGATCAAGGATCCATTCCTTCAGATTCACGCACAGGTGTAGAAAACAGGATGGGTTTGACCAAAATCAGCAGAATGACAGCATAATCAGAGCGACAACTTTCCTTTAGCCTTAAGGATAATTAGCGTATTGCATGGAATGAGTTTTTAATTACCCCAAACGCGGGCAATTTGCTAACCACACCAGTCTCCCTTTTCTATCACCCGAGGAGCAATACATCTGAGAGAGAAGCAGCGATCGTGATCCCCGTACCTACTTCGCTCCAATTCCGGAAGGACTTTGAATATATTTATCTTTCAGTCTTAAGAGAAGATCTTCCAAGTAAAAGTATTAGTTTATTATGCACCGCTTCAATTTGATGGGTAATTATTGTTTACCTTCCCGCTTAGAGTTTCAGCTGTTAATCTAATGAACGGAATTTGCGGGTAACTAGCTTTTTAACTTTGCAATGATGAAAAGCCTGTATTAATTTAACCTACAGATTTCATTTGTTCTGAACAGGAAAAACAATATAAATCACTTTTAAAATCATTAAATCCTGACTTAAATTAATAAAGTCATAATTAGGGCATTATGCTGTGTTTGTTATGGAAGTGGCAGGGCGAGCTGCTTTAATTACTGTCTGTAATAAAAGGAGCAGAGTGCATACTGTGCCCCAATTGGTGCTGTCAGCCACGACTGAGCCGAGCTGCAAACTCATCAAGGGAGCCGGCGGCTGCAGCGGAGGCAAGGGCGAGCACGTCGGCTGAGGCCGCGCGCTGACAGCGGGGCCAGAACCGGAGTCTTACGAGCCAAGGTATTAGCCCCCAATTACTCCAAATCTTAATGATACTTTAATACACGATAATGCTGTTGATAATGGGCCATCTTCAAAGCGCAAACGCTTAAATATCTTATGACCGTCTCCCTTCACAGCTTTTGACTCTACTATTTGGATCATAATCTTTTTAATGTAACATTATTTAGAGAAATCAATTGTCTTAGTTACCTAATGGCAATGTGGCGGAGGATTTAATTTCAGCCCTTAGCAAAATGGCTGCAAAAGGTAATTAAGGGTTTCATACCTACCGCTTGATCACTTAACTCAGCTTCCCAAGGTTATAGCGGGTTTCACTAAGCAACCCCAAGATTTACTGGCATTAGAAAGGAAAACTCAGTAGAGAGGCAGGTCGAATACGGCCAGTTGGCTTTCTGAATTCATTCATTTATTCAACCGTATTTATTGAGTGCCTACTGTGTGCAGAGCACTGTACTAAGCGCTTGGGAAGTACGAATTGCTAACATGTAGAGACGGTCCCTACCCAACAACAAGCTCACAGTCTAGAAGGGGGAGGCAGACGACAAAACAAAACAATTAATTCATGCAAATAAATTAATTCATGCAAACAGCGAATACTTTTTACAACCCGATACTCCTACTTTAAATTTAGGAGAAATTTTTGATTGGGGAAACATTATAAATGAGTTTTATCCAATAACTTATTCCTACTGACAAGAAAAATAATCAGACTTACCTCTCCTGGGCAGATTTACATTTCATCTTTGCTGTTCCCTTCTGGTTTTCTGATTCGGATTCACTCTCACTCTCACTTGAAGAGTCTTCACTACTATCTTCACTGCTACTATCTTTCTTTCCGCTTACTTCACTTTCACTGCCGGATTCACTCTCTGAAAAACAAAAAATATTCCCTCTTGTCCTCTGCTACTGAATTTCACATCTAGGCTATGCACTAGTCTCCAAAAGAATGAAAACACTTGCATTTTTGACTATTCTCATTTTAATGAGAAGCAGCGTGGCTCAGTGGAAAGAGCGTGGGTTTTGGAGTCAGAGGTCATGGGTTCAAATCCCGGCTCTGCCAATTGTCAGCTGTGTGACTTTGGGCAAGTCACTTACCTTTTCTGTGCCTCAGTTCCCTCATCTGTAAAATGGGGATTAAGACTGTGAGCCCCCCGTGGGACAACCTGATCACCTTGTAACCTCCCCAGAGCTTAGAACAGTGCTTTGCACATAGTAAGCGCTTAATAAATGCTATTAAAAAAAGCCATCTTCTGTTTTTGCTTACATAATTAAAAGGGCAAAATAACAACTACTAAAAGTAGTTGTAGTATGGGGATTTGAAATGCGGCTCATGCAATGTTCTTTGGGAGTTGAAACAGGAGTATTCTGGATTTGTAGCTGAATCTTAAACTTGTAAAAATATATATGAAGTGGATACAAATCTTGCCATCCTACCTTCAATCGCTAAAAATCCTCCCTGTCCACTCCATCCAATGGTTACTACACTGATCCAAGCACTTATCCTTTCATCCCTTGAAAAATGCAACTGCCTCCTCGCTGTCCTCCCTGCTTCCTGTCTTTCCTGACTTCACTCTGCTGCCCAGATCTTTTTTCTAAAAAAAAGTTCAATCTATCTCTCCACTCCTCATGAACCTCCAGTGATTCCCCAACCTCCTTCCCATTAACAGAAACTCCTTATCAATGGCTTTAAAGCTCCTAATTATCCCACCCCCTCCTACCTTACCTCTCTGATTTCCTACTGCAACCCAGTACGTGGGTCACGGGTCGGCAGAGAGATAGATGAGATTGAGCTACACGGAGTATCTTGGCATTAGAGGAGCAAAGTGTGCGGGCTCCATCTGGCCTGGAACTCCCTCCCATTTCATATTTGACAGACCACAACTCTCCCCATCCTCAAAGCTTGATTAAAATCTCATCTCCTCTGAGAGGTCTTCCCTGACTCAGCCCTCATTTTCCTCTCCCTTCTCCGTCACTTCGGCACTTGATCCTGCATCCTATAAGCATTTGATATTCACCCCACCCTCAGCCACCCAGCACTTATTTGTAATTTATTTTAATGCCTGTCTCTCCTTCTAGACTGTAAGCTCCTGATGAGCAGGAAACTATGACTGTGTTGTAGCTTACTCTCCCAAGCACTTAATATACAGTGCCCTGCACTTGGTAAGGGCTCAATAAATACCACTGACTGATATGTTCGGTTGGATAATGCTGTTCATCTTTAATCCTATCCACGTGTGTAAATGTGCATGAAAAGGCTTATGTAACTGTCTTCTCCATTTCTGTACTCTCCCAGAGGCTAGTACATTGCTGCTACACCAGGCAGGTGCTCAATTAATACTGAAAATGCCATGATGTGTGAATGACAATCAAAATCCCTTCCTGCACTACGGTGTGACAACTGCAGCTCCTGTTACTTTTTTAAAAAAGAACTACCCGCTTTTTTTATTCTTCCCCAGGTGTCTGCTTGAGGAGAACAGCTGCTCTCCTGATTGCCTCTCACCAATCAATCGCATTTATTGAGTGCTTACTGTGTGCAGAGCACTATGCTAAGCACTTGGGAGAGTACAGCACAATGGAGTTGGCAGACCCCTGCCCTGCTCACAACAAGCATATAGTCTAGAGTGGGAGACAGGCATTAATATAAAGGAATAAATTATGGATATGGACATAAGTGCTGTGGGGCTGAGGGAGGGGTGAATATAGGGTGCAATCAAGCTGTTTTTGTTGCCTTCCTTTAATCTCTTGCTATACCACCTTGCTTGAAACTCTGCCCCACTGTCTTCAAAATGTTTGTTCTGCTCTCCCTGATTGCCTTGTCCAAATACAGCCCTCTGCTGAGGTATCCTGCAATTGTCCATTCTCTTCCCTACCCAAATATTCCCGTAACATAATGAGCTGGGAAAGGACTTAGGTACATCCAATCCAATGCTCCTGTATGAAATGGCTACAGAGAAACCTACATTTTCTCTAGCTCACATTAAAGAAGTTAGTTCATTAGACTGTAAACTTCTTGAGGGCAAGGACGTTCCTAAGCACTTACTAAAATGTCCTTGTCACAACAGATGCCCGATAAATATCCTCCCTCACTGGTGACTGTTCATGAGGGAAACTTGTAGTCTCTTTTTCTCTTTCCCCTGCCAGGCAGAGTCACAAGGAAGGGTTGATTGGTCCACTTTACTCTGATGAAGTAGAAGTCAGTTACCTGACCGTGTAATCTCTCTGACAATGTGAATACATTAATGGAGTTAAAATACTCATCTAAAATCGATTGAGTGCACAATTCTGGGCCATTTTGGTAAAAGAAAAAAAAGAATAGTCAATCTTTGTTCAGGAACCAATCCCCAATTTATAACACTGTTTCTATGACGAAACTGGTTCCAACTTTCGTATTTTTAAGATAAAGCTTTCAAATAACCAATTTTATTATAAAACCGAAGACAGCCTGTAAAGCAAAACCTAATTTCCCAATTTCTACAACTTCATTATCCAATGTTTTCCCAAAGAAATAGATGATATAATGAACTGCAAAATGCAACTCCAAAATACAAACCGCTGCCACTGCTACTGCTAGACTCTTCTTCTTCCTCTTCAGATTCGGAATAAAACTTTTCATCAAGTTTCTCTTTCTTTGCTCTGCCTAATACAGATGTCCTCTCTGTCACCTGGTAAAAAAAAAAAAAAAAAAAAGAGGCAGGGCATATTATAATAAAATTAAAGCTAGCATGTACTAGAGATCTTAGACTGTAAGCTTGTTGTGGGTAGGGAATGTGACTACCAAAGTTATTGTATTGTATTGCTTAAAACATTGCTCTGCATACGGCAAGTGCTCAATAAATACCACTAATTGATTGACCCCTAATTACAGAATATTGCCGACCTCAATGAAATAGCCAATAGCTTCTATGATATTTATCTGATGGAGACTTTACTCAATTCTCACAACTACAATGCTTGAATATTTTTAATGCTTTCCCATTTATGTCTGTTCTTATGATTTAATAGGATACCTATTTACACTCAGGAGAGGTCTCAAGATAATTATATACCACTCTCTTATCAGCCAATTAAATTATCACTCAAAGTATAATAATGACGGCATTTGTTAAGTGCTTACTATGTGCAAAGCACTGTTCTAAGCACTGGGGAGGATACAAGATGATGAGGTTGTCCCACGTGGGGCTCAGAGTCTTAATCCCCATTTTACAGATGAGGGAACTGAGGCACAGAGAAGTGAAGTGATTTGCCCAAAGTCACAAAGCTGACAAGTGGCAGAGCCAGGATTTGAACCCATGACCTCCGACTCCCAAGCCCGTGCGCTTTCCATTGAGCCACATTGCTTTGGGCCCACCTCTTAAAGGAAGCCATCAATCTTTCTTTCTTTTTTATGGCATTTGTTAAGCTCCTGCAATGTGCTGGGCCCTGGGTTAAATGCAGGGGTAGATAGAAGATAATCATCATCATCATCATCAATTGTATTTATTGAGCGCTTACTATGTGCAGAGCACTGTACTAAGCGCTTGGGAAGTACAAATTGGCAACATATAGAGACAGTCCCTACCCAACAGTGGGCTCACAGTCTAAAAGACAGTGGGCTCACAGTCTAAAAGATAATCAGGTTGGACACAGTCCCTGTCCCACATGGGACAGAAATCTTAATCCCCATTTTCCAGAAGAAGCAACTGAGGCACAGAAAAGCTAAGTGACGGGTTCAAGGTCACACAACATAAAAGCGGCAGAGCTGGGATTAGAATCCAAGTCCCTCTGACTGCCAAGCCCATGCTCTATCCATTAGGTCACGCTGTAACACGCTGTAGTCCTCTCTATCAAGGTTTTGGATTACACCCTCCTCCTTTCTCTCTTGCACCACCAGCTTTGGTTGTAGGATGTGATTTCAGCATCTAATTAATTAATAATGGCATTTGTTAAGCACTTACTACGTGCAAAGCACTGTTCTAAGAGCTGGGGAGGATACAAGGTCATCAGATTGTCCAACGTGGGGCTCGCGGTCTTCACCCCCATTTTACAGATGAGGGAACAGAGGCACAGAGAAGTTCGGTGACTTGCCCAAAGTCACACAGCTGACAAGTGGCTGGGGTGAAATTAGAACCCATGACTTTGACTCCCAAGCTCTGGCTCTTTCCACTAAGCCACGCTGCTTCTCTATTCTCTATACGACTACTTGGTACGTCCTGGAGATATGGACTTTGCCTAGACTGTGAACTCATCATCATCATCATCATCAATCGTATTTATTGAGCGCTTACTGTGTGCAGAGCACTGTACTAAGCGCTTGGGAAGTACAAGTTGGCAACATATAGAGACAGTCCCTACCCAACAGTGGGCTCACAGTCTAAAAGGGGGAGACAGAGAACAAAACCAAACATACTAACAAAATAAAATAAATAGAATAGATATGTACAAGTAAAATAAATAACTCCTTATGGGCAGGGAACATTTCAGCCAATTCTGCTGTACTGTACTCTCCCAAGCGCTTGGTACAGTGCTCCGCTCATAGTAAGTGCTCAATAAGCACGATTAAGCTGTGTATGCCCATCTATAGACTGTGAGCCTGCTGTTGGGTAGGGACCGTCTCTAAACGTTACCAACTTGTACTTCCCAAGCGCTTAGTACAGTGCTCTGCACACAGTAAGCGCTCAACAAATACGATTGAATGAATGAATGAATCTATAGCATCCCATAGAGAGTTAGGGCGAATATTGACGTTCAATAAATGTCAAGTGAATAATTGTAAATGAAATACAATTTCACACATAACTAACTTCTTTTCTGCACATATCCTTTTCCACCAAACTGCTCCTGCGTTTTAAATAAGACGAATAGCAGCATTCCAATCCCGCAAAATCCCCCTAAATGTTAACACTAAAGTTGATAATTTTGCTTACAGCACATACAAATTTACATTTTGCTGAATATGGCACCACAGTTTCTGTCGTTTTCTGAAAGAGTTCATCTAACATGTTTAATTTGTTGCAATTTCCCAGTCCTAAAACAAAAAGTGAAAAATGAAAAGCAAGCCAGCAATGACAGAAGAGAGAAACTAAATGAACAACTTAGTGTTGTATTAAATTAAACATAAAACATACCATCATTTCCCCTAATTAACTGTGGTACTCATTACGCACTTACTATGTGCCAGGCACTGCACTAACTACTGGAACAGACAGAAGCAAATCGGGTTGGACACATTCCCTGTCCCACATGGGGCTCACAGTCTTACTCCCCACTTTACAGAGGAGGTAACTGAGGCACAGAGGAGCTAAGTGGCTTGCCCAGGGTCATTCTTTCGGAATATTCAGTTATGCACAACCTGTTTATACAATTTTTGATCCCCTTTTTAACATATTCCACTTTGAAAAAGTTCATTTAAAGACACAAATAATTGCGGTCAAAAGCCCAGAAAGCAAAACCATCTCCATAAACTTTTGAATTCCAAAATATTGGTACAACTTGAATTTCTTGTGACTAAAAATGCTTAGACAGTGAGCGCTAAGTGTTTTATTTGCATTGTTGCATTTATTTACAACATCCCTGCACAGGACTTTGTCAGCAGATGCTAATTCTGCTTTCCAAATAAAATGAGGTAAGTAAAATGAGTGTAAGAGACCTGCACTGGCCAGGAAATTGATATGAGAAGCAGTACCAGAGCCCAGAATGCCTGATTTCCTGATGAGTATTATATTCTAACCAAAAGGCCAAGCTATTCATATTAGCCATCAATGAAAAAACATCACATAATCTTAATCTGGGTCACTTGAAACCCACTACTTCTGGTCTCTAGTACTCTGAATTCACCACGCTAATCACATTTTTCTAGAAATTGAATTGGGTTATGTGATGACTTCTGACACTCATCATCTAGTTGAGAAAATGAATCTCAAAATGCCATCCACCGCAGTAGATTTCTCACCTGAAAAATCAGTTTCTGAGAATCCTGGGTTCTCCACACACATGGCAAACTGATTGGGATTTTTGTGGAACAGGAGGGGATCTTTAATGCAAATACAACTTTCAAAATGGCTGAAACTGCAGTTGATTAAAGTTACATTTGTAACTTTCTACACCACAATTGTTTTCTCCTTTTTACAAACTAACATTTCAGCGGGTCTGATATCAAAATTGCATCAAATTCCAGACCAATCAGTCATATTTACTGAATACTTACTGTGTGCAGAACACTGAACAAAGCACTTGGTAGAGTACCAATGAAATAGTATACAAAATTAGAGTTCTACCTGACCTAGTATGGGTGAATGAGATGCTGCATTTTGCTTCTAGACTAGTTTCCCGCCACAAAAGCTAATTTTCATATTCCAAACGGAAATAAGAAGGTTGCCACTGCAGAGGCTCCAGAAAACCACCGGTTTTACCGGCAACAAGTCCATGCTATGGGAATCAGGGTCACTGTGCTGGGAAGGGATTAGGATGGAGGAAAACAGATTATTCGGACAATCATTTTATGGCAAGCAGCAAGCAGAGAAGCAGCATGATCTAATGGATAGAGCACGGGACTGGAAATTAGCAGGAACTGCGTTCTAATCCTGGCTCCAACCACTTGTCTGCTGTGGGGCCTTGGGTAAGTCATTTCCTTCTTTGTGTCTCAGTTATCTCTACCGTAAATTAATTAATTAATTGAGAAGTACAAGTTGGCAACATATAGAGACAGTCCCTACCCAACAGTGGGCTCACAGTCTAAAAGGGGGAGACAGAGAACAAAACCAAACATACTAACAAAATAAAATGAATAGAATAGATATGTACAAGTAAAATAAATAACTCCTTATGGGCAGGGAACATTTCAGCCAATTCTCCTGTATTGTACTCTCCCAAGCCCCTAGGAGCCCCATGTGGGACATGGACTGTGTCCAACCTGATTAGCTTGTATCTACCCCAGCACTTAGTACAGTGCCTGGCACATAGTAAGCACTTAATACCATAAAAAAGCAGTGAGGAAGTCATGTACCGCAGAAGCCAGTAGTCTGAATTACAGAGGCATTACAGCAAGATCCTGCTCTTGCGGGCTAACGTACAAGGGGCGGCTATTAGAATGTGAATAGAAATAGCACGGAGGTTTTGAAACAAGTGCAGAGTCCTAAACAGTGACAGGGCTTGCACAGAGCAGCCCCATCATGAAAAAGGGGACGCTTCCTGCACACTTGGTGTGGAAAGGCCTGCCGGGCTGTAATATCTGTCACCATCTTTGGAAAGGTGGAGAAATGAGGTTCATATTCTCTTTTGAACATATACAGGTGCCCCTGCAGGGTCAGACCAGCGCTCAGAACGGTGCTCGGCACATAGTAAGCGTTCAACAAATACCATTATTATTATTTAAATTGCAGTGGCTGTCCAATAACACTTTAAGGGTGGCCTAGTGGAAAGAGCATGGGCCTAGAAGTTGGAGGACCTGCAGCGTGGCTCAGTGGAAAGAGCCCGGGCTTGGGAGTCAGAGGGCATGGGTTCTAATCCCGGCTCCGCCACTTGTCAGCTGTGTGACTTTGGGCAAGTCACTTCACTTCTCTGGCCTCAGCTACCTCCTCTGTAAAATGGGGATTAAGACTTTGAGCCCCACGTGGGACAACCTGATCACTGTATTCCCCCAGAGCTTAGAACAGTGCTTTGCACATAGTAAGCGCTTAGCAAATACCATCATCATTATTATTATTATTATTGTTATTAATCCTGGCTCCTCCACTTGTCTGCTTTGTGACCTTGGGCAAATCACTTCTCTGTGCCTCGGTTACCTCATCTGTAAAATCAGGGTGAAGACTGTGAGCCTTATGTGGGACAGGGGCTGTGTCCAACCCACTTATCTTGTAACTACCCCAGTACTTAGTACAGTACCTGGCACATAGCAAATGCTTAACAATTACCACAACTGTTATTATTATTGATTCTATAACGTTGTCCTTTGGATCAAAGATGTCACTTTATGCTTTCTACATGCTGCTTTTCGTGATAAGTTGATAACATCAATTAAGCCAACTCAGTAGCCAAGCACTATACTGAAGAACAGCTAATTGAAATGCAGCAAGAACTCTTCTAAGGACTTATGAGTAACCAGATCGTAAGAGCTCATACTGCTTTTAAAGCAGAAACCACCTAATCCTCCTAAAAGATGGGTCTTATATCAATCATCATCATCATCAATCGTATTTATTGAGAGCTTACTGTGTGCAGAGCACTGTACTAAGCGCTTGGGAAGTACAAGTTGGCAACATATAGAGACAGTCCCTACCCATCAGTGGGCTCACAGTCTAAAAGGGGGAATCAATCTTCAGTGATAGAAAACCTCTGTTTTTTCCAGTGGCATTCTTCTGGTATTAGAAATCAAAGAGCACTTCAGGAGGGCAAACCATAGACCCTTTGCTTTGAACAATAATAATAATAATAATAATAATGATGATGATGGTATTTGTTAAACGCTTACTATGTGCAAAGCACTGTTCTAAGCGCTGGGGGGATATAAGGTGATCAGGTTGTCCCACGTGGGGCTCACAATCTTAACCCCCATTCTACAGATGAGGGGACTGAGGCACAGAGAAGCGAAGTGACTTGCCCAAAGTCACACAGCTGACAAGTGGCGGGGCCGGGATTTGAACCCATGACCTCTGACTCCAAAGCCCAGGCTCTTTCCACTGAGCCACACGGCTTCTCTATTACTGACCACGCCTCCTCAAGCCTGAAAAAGCAAATGAGACCAAAAAAGTGACCTCGTAGAGATGGAAATTTTTTTATACCACAACTTGAAAAGAACAAAAGTGTGCATTCATACTGGTAGGCTGTTGCCTTTGCTGAGTCTTTCGGAAGGAATCTTAATTTCCTTTCTCCTTGATCGGGTTCACTGCCAATTACTCATCACAGGATTAGTGTTCGGGCAGAGCTTTCTTATGGTAGTTGGTCGGTAGCAGTTGGGGGAAAAGCCCCTCGGTTCCCAACATTTATTTATACCTGGTGAGGAGGGGACTGGGAGAGGGCAAAGTGACTGCAGGGGATAAGGAAGGCTGGCAGGTTGGCATGACAAACTGGGAATAAACCGGGAACGCTGCCACCTTTTCCCTCAACTTAGAAACCTTGGAAAAACGGCTGCTGCTGCCACGTGGCAGCCTTGATCTTCAACCCCGATGTGCCATTCTGTCTCTCGACCGCTGGAACATTCTTTTATATCAAGTCATATGCATTCTGAGATGACGAAAAATGAAAAAAAACTGGAAGGAAGCACGCCCAAATGAATTTGTGCTTGGAGAAAACAATCCACGACTTAAGAGAAAAATGTTGACGTGCAGCCAACAAACCGAGAAAGGAAGTTCAGCGTGGCTTAGTGGAAAGAGCCTGGGCTTCAGATTCAGAGGTCAATCAATCAATTGTATTTACTGAGCGCTTACTGTGTGCAGAGCACTGTACTAAGTGCTTGGGAAGTACAAGTTGGCAACATATAGAGACGGTCCCTACCCAACAGTGGGCTCACAGTCTAAAAGGGAGAGACAGAGAACAAAACCAAACATCCTAACAAAATAAAATAAATAGAATAGATATGTCCAAGTAAAATAAATAAATAAATAAATAGAGTAATAAATATGTACAAACATGTATACCTATATATACAGGTACATACCTGTATATATAGGTATACATGTACCTGATATATACAGGTATATACAGGTCGTGAGTTCTAATCCCGGCTCTGCCACTTATCAGCTGTGTGACTTTGGACAAATTGAACCTTGGACAATTGCCCAATTGTACTTTCCAAGCGCTTAGTACAGTGCTCTGCACACAGTAAGTGCTCAATAAATACGATTGAATGAATGAATGAATGACAAATCACTTAACTTCTCTGTGTCTCAGTTACCCCATCTGTAAAACGGTGATTAAGATCTTGAGCCCCACGTGGGACAACCTGATTTCCTTGTATCTACCCCAGCGCTTAGAACAGTGCTTGGCATATAGTAAGCGCTTAATGAATACCATCATTATTATTATTGTTAAGTTCAAATGGACAGTGGTCAACATCATTGGAACTGAAGACACACTTGCACGTGTATAAACACTCATT
Organism: Tachyglossus aculeatus; assembly: GCF_015852505.1. Classification (NCBI taxonomy): domain Eukaryota; kingdom Metazoa; phylum Chordata; class Mammalia; order Monotremata; family Tachyglossidae; genus Tachyglossus; species Tachyglossus aculeatus. Next base: position 11,278,558 of record NC_052088.1, on the reverse strand, counting down.
CAGCATAGGAACTATGATAGAAGCTCAATCCTTATTTAATCAATCAATCAATCAATCGTATTTATTGAGTGCTTACTGTGTGCAGAGCACTGTACTAAGCGCTTGGGAAGTACAAGTTGGCAACATATAGAGACAGTCCCTACCCAACAGTGGGCTCACAGTCTAAAAAGGGGGAGACAGAGAACAAAACCAAACATACTAACAAAATAAAATAAATAGAATAGATTCTCCTTTTCTATTTACCTCCTATACCTTTTTCTATTTACTTGACGGACAGCAATATCTCAGGTACAACAGGACAAAGCCAAGATCCCATCGTTCCTGCAGGGGCCAGAAAACCGCCAGGCTACTTAATGTGCACATGCCCCAAAACTACACTAAAATTTCAAATGAAAGAAAGATATTTTCAACCAAACAACGGGCTTTCCACGAATCCCTGATTCTTTGAACGGAATTACGTTCGGAAAGGTCAACGTACCGATGCAATTACTTCTACATTTCGAACCGATGGGTCGGGTGCCACCTCCGGCCAACTAGATAGCTCCAGGTACCCGGTGGCTTTGGTGTTCAAAGTGTGAGATAAGGTGCCAAGCTGGAAATGATCCCTAGCTATTAAAAACAGAAGAAAATACACAATAAACAACGTGAGCTCTATACCACAAAGAGTAATCTTAATCAGGTCTAAAGGTAATTGGCATATTACCTCAAATGTCATGGAATAAATATAAACTAGGAAGCTCTTCATAGGTCAAAAAACTGATTTCAGTCCATAGATTACAATAATCTCCCCCATAATGGTCAATAAAAAAGCTAATCAGTCAGTGTGTTTAGAGGTGTTGCTCTGAAATGTAGCTTCTCTAAAAATTACTTTACTGTGAATATTAAGAATGACAGCACAGTTAAACAATCCATATACATGTCTTGGCACAAACACATCCAGAATTTTAATAGTTTTTCTTCACCAAACCGAGCTGCTTTTACTGTTTTACTGCCTCGATGTTTTAACCACTTAGAAATTAAAGTAGCAAAAAAATCTGTTTACAAATGGACTAAGCATTTTTTTTTTAAAGGGCATAAAACTGAATTGTTTCCTTGGAAAAAATCCTGAGAAAATGCTAGTCAACTTCTCTGAAAGATAAAATCAACTCTGAAGAGGCTATTTCTTAAAGGCAATAATTCTTACTGGGAACATTAATACCTAATCAATAACATCTTGCTATTAAGATACACCATGGTGTTTAAGAGATAAAGCTGTCTGTTTAAACAGAAGTGAAGTTTCTACTTCCTGGGAACATAGTGGGTCTACTATTGTTCAAACCAAATTCAAAATCAACATGCAATAAAAATCAGATCACCACGCTCATGATTATTTCGTAAATAAGACGTGCGTAAAATACCAACTTAAAGTGGTGTAGCTATAAAACTAGGAATGCTCCAAGTAAATGAGTGAGTGGAAAGCATATTATTCTTCAACACTTGCATACTGCTCACACAGTTTCGCTAAATGACTATTTTAAGTGCATCAAAATGAAATACATCCCCATACTCCTTTTTATAACAGACACTGACTTTGGCAACCCTACCTCTGAAAGGAGACTCAAGCAACGGGGCAGGTTTTTGTGCCAGAAATATTTTTTTGGCATATTTGCTTAAAGCGCCACTCTTCTCACTCGGAACAATAAGCTGCCTAATAAATCTTGTACGGTCTCTGATGTCGTAGTTTTGATCATACTTGCCGAGATTTAATATGTACTGGGTAAGCAATTTTGTCTGTTGGAAAAAAAAAACAACAAACCAGAACAAGCAGAGAATACAGTTATTTATGATTATTGATAACTCTGGATAAACATATTTAAAGAGGTAATAAAAATGAATGGTTATGTCAAACAAATGTTGTTCCGTAGGGAATATGCATTGCTAAAGCGGCAAATGGAATTTTGAAGCCAAAGCACATGTCCTCTTCTGTATTGGGGAGGTGAATGCTGAGTACTGAGAAGCAGCCATGTGCTAGATTATTAAACTGCTGAAGTGGAAAGAAAGGCATCATTAAAAAAATAATCATATATGGCAAACCCGCTGAAGGGTCTACGTGAGGATAATGAATGTGGAAATACAACTAAAAACATGGCACTCAAAACTTAATCGGAAAAATATGCAGGACATCAAAACATCAGAGGGTATTAGGGGGCTGGCAAACTGCTTCTGCTGAGGTGTGTTTTATGAAGAGATACTGTCCCTGGCATAAGCAGTGTCTGCACTCTGACTGCACTCAGTTACTTTATCCTGAATTATGACCCATTAAAGCAGACACATGAATCACTGAACTGGATTACTGCAAATTATTTGCAGTGCATTTAGCTGTTACTTTTTCATAAAAGCAAGCTGCTGATGCCCTCTAAAAACTAGGATAAAAGACTTCTTCCATTTTTTTCCCCTTCTGCTCAGAGCCTCTAGTAATACTGGTCATTTATTTATTTATGTTAAGGAACAACTTATGGTATAGCAGCTTTTACACCGTAATAAGATTTCTTAATTCAATTTCTGAGTATTCCACATTAACATGCATTGAGATAATTTTAATAATGCTCCAAAATTAAATTTTAACCAAACAGGAGAAAATAGGATGCTTCTATTTTAGGTCCTGATTAATCTACTGAAAAATGCACGGCTTTTATTTAATCGCCATGTACTGTAAGCTCAAAATTATATACTTTGTGCACTGTATAAGAATCTGTAAAGGCACAGGGCAGAATCAGTTAAGCAGTTAATAAAAACCCCCACTTAAATCAGAGAATTTCATATGAATTGAAAGAAAAACACTTTGCCAAAATAATTTATTTTGATGATGAGAACAATTTCGGTCAAGTAATAAACTTCCTTTTAACATTTAACTTAGTTCTATTAATGTGACTATAGAGAAGAATTTAGAGGCATAACATTGCTGCACTGAATTTGGTTCCAAAGAACAGGTGCCTCGAAAACAGAGGTGGTCAATAATGTCAGTAACCACACTGTCGATAAGCTTGTTTAACTATACACTTATGACCACTCTAAGAGTTGAATATTCTAAACATGAGATAAGTGCTTTTATAAATACCACATTTCTACTTCAGGGAATGTGTCTACCATCTCTGTTATACTGTACTCTACCAAGCGCTTAGTACAATGCTCTGCACCCAGTAAATGCTCAATAAATATGACTGATTGAGAATTTAGACAGACGGGGAATTAAAAATAATGCGGGTAGTTCAAAGACAAAATTACATTAATTGAAAAAAGTACCGTTTTCCTACCTAGGTGCATAAGTGAATGAATATTAAATGCATATACTAATTTTAGAATTGAAAAAAAAATCTATTCCCCCCCAAACTGGTACTCTAACACCTCCCTTTTGGGGTTCATCCAATTTTGTCCTATTTCCTAAATTATATTCTTTCCTGATGGAATATAGACTGAATAGTAGAATACCAAGGCCAGGGTTAAGCACTGGAATAGTCAAATTGAAAATAGCCGTTGTCTCACACAGGATTCACAATTTAAGAGGGAGGAAGCTGATGCCCAAAGAAGTTAGGTGGCAGACCCAGAACTAGAACCTGGTCCTGACTCTAGTTTGGGCAGGGAATGTGTCTGTTATATTGTTATACTATACTCTACCAAGTGCTTAGTACAGTGCTGTGCACACAGTAGGTGCTCAATAAATACAACTGACTGACTTACTACCAGGACCAAGCTCTTTCCACTAGGCCATGTTGCCTCCCTCTTTTTAAAAAAAGAAACCAATAGTGTACGGGCTACACGAAGTCTTCAAAAAATGTAGGCAACCTAGCAATCTCCAAGCCACAGTGAGATCCCTCGCTCTGCATCAACTACTATATTCCTTCACGGCAATCCCCAAATGGAATTTGTATAAAACCTGTTTTAAATTTGGCAACTCAACTTTCTGAAACCTAGCAGCATATACTTTTTTTAAACCAGAGTGTACCTTTTTCCTAGCCCTTTCTCTATATGTTAGAAGTGCCATGATGAAGCCATCCATCAGTTGTATTTATTGAGCGCTGATGCATTCAAAAACGATGGTATCACTACATGGAGTTAAACTCCCCATTTCTATTCCATTTTTAGCCCCCAAAGCCCATTTTAATATCAGTAAGGTAATCGCCCCCAAATAATACCAGAAATGAAGCATTTAACACAGCAAATTGTCTTTATTGGACATTAACCAAAAAAAAACCCACTTTTTTTAAGTAAAGAAAATTTCAAGGTGAAATTTATGTATGTTTTATTCAATTGTTCAATCAATGATTTATTTTGATTGCTCTAATGTAAAAATATTTTTATATATCCTCCTTTAGAGTTAAGTTCCTTGTGGGCAGGGAATGTGTGTCACTTCTTTGTGCTTTATTTTCTAAGGACTTACTACAGTGTGCTGACCCAGTGGGCAATCAATAAATACTACTACTATGACTACTAACCCAATTTTGCCAGAATGTGTGTTTTCACTGGGCATTTAGATAGAAAATAATGACAGAATCAGGGAATGTTTTTCTGACATGTCTGCCTGGATACAGCATGACATGGTAACAGAAGAAATGGTAGTTATTATTACTATTACTATTTTATTTAAGTGCTTACTGTGTGCCAAGCACTACTCTAAGCACTGAGATTGATGCAAGATTACCAGGTTGGACACGGTCCTGGTCCCACATGGGGCTCACAGTCCGGGTAGGAAGGAGTAGCATTTAATCCCCTTTTTTACAGATGAGGAAACACGCACGGAGAAGTGAAATGACTTGCTCAAGGTCACGTAGCAGAGGCAGAGTTGGGAATAGAACCCAGGTCTTCTCATCTCAGGCTCATGCTCATTTCACTAGGCCACGCTACTTCTCACAGGTGTGTCATTAAACAAGGGTGGGTACTACAACACACTGGACAGAGCACAATGGGATGTCGAAAGAAACAGTTGTGTGGCACTAGACATTGGGGTGGCTACTGTATACAGGTCTTCCTTAATGCAAGGTTTTACAAGAATGAAAGCCCCAGGTTATACGAGAAGTAGATCGCCTCTCGGTCCTAACTCTAGGCAACTATTATTAAAGACTGCCCTATAAGTATTTTGGTTTTTCAAATAGTTTTGTCCAAATGATATCTCTAAACTGAATGGGGTCGGTGAAAAACTGATCCTCCTTCCAAGAAGAAAAAATGTTTAAGTAAACTATGTAAAACCAATTTTTTGAATTTATAAAATGCGGATCTCGTAAAACCCAAAACATCTGGGGGTTCAGAAGCTTTAAAGGAAGTTATCTGTTAGGCTAGTTGATGAGGAGGCAGAATTCAATCAATCACTTTGTGCCAAGTTTGGCTGGGCCCAGCTCTGCCCGAAGAAGTCACTGAGAAACTTACTGAAAATGGATTAACGGCATTCTTTCAGAGATGAACTGGGTCTTGGTGACAAATTGTAAATAAGGAAATGATCACAATCAACCACTTTAAATGATATCTAGCAGGCTCGGGCCCCTGGCTGAAATGAAGGGTGGGTAGAACTAACCAACATGATTTGGAGAATGATGGCAAAGAAGGTTGCGGCAATTTTTTCTCCATGAACTCTTCAGGGCCAGAAGCCTGTTCTCTCCAAATCTACTGCTCTAGAGTTTGAAGAAATAGTCACTCTGTGAGGGACAATACTTGGACTATAGAGAGGACTAAAGTTTCAGAGGGAGAGTTACTCAACTTTTACCTGTTTGGAGTTGGTTAAATACAGTTTGGCTCCCAGATTTAAAATCTGCAATTTCACAAGGTCATCTTCACCGGTGAAACTCTTAGCCATCTTCCTCAAGACATCAGGGGCAATCTTGGGGACTCGCTCACAGTTTTCTCCAATTAGCCAGAGTATACTTGCTCTAGCCACAGGAACCTATGAAGAAAGAAGAAAAAAAGGAGTCTAAGAGATAGTTGTAGCTCACATTTCTACAGAAGGAAGTTTTGTGCCAGACAGATTTTCATGCTCTGAGAATTGGCTCCATTCCATTATTCATATAAATATTATAGAGTATTTATATTAATGTCCGTCTCTCCATCTAGTCCATAACCTCATTGTGGGCAGAGAATGTGTCTACCAACTATGTTACATTGTGCCCTCCCAGGCGCTTACTACAGTGCTCTGCACACAGTAAACGCTCAATAAATACCATTGATGACGACGATGTTGATTTGAATCATCTGTAAAATGGGGATTCAATACCTGTTCACCCTCCCTTTTATATTGAGAGCCCCAAAGGGATTGTGTCTGACCTGATTATCTTCTATCTACATCAGTACTTACTATAGTGCTAGGCACATAGTAAATGCTTATCAATCAATGGATTTATTGAGTGTTTACTGTGCGCAGAGCACTGTAATAAATGCTTGGGAGAGTACAAGAAAACGAAGTTGTTAGGCAGGTTCCCTGCTACAAGTAGTTAATATTTCAAGATGCAAGTGGATGGAGGGTCTAAGTTGGTTTCGACTCAACATTACAGAAAAATTCCTTAACTCTAAACCACACTGACCCTTAAAAAAGTAGGACTTGGGCAGCCCCACACACACACCCGCCACAATGGATCAAAGGATATATACAGTTGTTAGCAAAGGATAATTAATTACAAAGAAAGGTCAATCAGCCAAAAGGTCATGAGTAAACATAAAATAATTTACAAGCAGAATACTTAGAAACAGAGTGAACCTGTTTTACCATCTGAGATGGAATCATCCAGGTTTTTCTGCAGCGGGCTTTAAGCAAAGTTCAAAGCTTCTCATTCTGCAATATCAGTAAAACTCAGGGGCACATTTTGGTGCCTCGGTTGCTTTGGAGAGCTTTGCTTTGGCCACGGCTTTCTGGTAAATGAGAGTTTGATTGTAAACAGACATGACTGGTACGGTACTCTGCATCCCTGAGTGGTTCTAAGAACAGAGTATGACGTGATCCTTCCTTGCATTATCTGTGGAACACCTAGCTCTTTTTACTCTGCTTTCCCCTTAGCTTTGGTGATCGACTTTTATATTAAACAACTTTTCTCTTCACAAGAGCCGTAAATGGGCAGTGAAAGCAAAGGTTAAAAGGTGCATCACAAATGTAATAATGTAACAAATGCCAAAATGGAACAAAAACTGGGTAAGGTCCAGCCAAAGAGTGATTAAAAGATGAGTCCATTGTAACATATTGGCCATTAAAATTCTACTGAAGCATACTTTCCTACGATCTCCTACTTGATCTCCATATTTATTCAGCTTTCTTGCTGAGCTTGTCATGGGCAGGGAATGTATAAGTTAATTCTGTTGCTTTGTGCATAGTACAGTGCTCTGAGCACAGGCGCTCAAATACCATTTATTGATTGACCACTTCTATATTTTTCATCAATCCCTATTAAATGGACATTGTGCAATTTTTAATAATTGATTTCTCGGAAACATTTTTATTTTTAATGCTTCACTCAGAGAAGTTCCCTCTTTCTGGATGAAAAAAAAGGGATAAGCTGAAAGTGTTAACTATGTGAGAAAGGGAAAAGCAGCATGGCCTCCCAAAGGAAAGCGGCTGGGCCTGAGAGTCAGAGGACCTTACTTATTGTGTAATTTGGGGGTAAATCATTTATTTCACTTCTGTGCCTCAGTTCCCTCATCTGCAAAATGGGGCTTCAATAACAGTTCTCCCTTCTACGTAGACTGAGAGCCCCTTGTGCGACCTGATTATTTTGCATTCACACATTCAATCGTATTTATTAAGCGCTTACTGTGTGCAGAGCACTGTACGATGAGCTGGGGACAGTACAATACAATAATAAAGAGTGACAATTCCTGCCCACAACGAGCTCACAGTCTACAATAGGGGAGACAGACATCAATACAAATAAACATCTATCCCAGAGCATAATACAGTGCTTAGCACTTAAGACCCTAGGGACCATCTCTATATGTTGCCGACTTGTACTTCCCAAGCGCTTAGTACAGTGCTCTGCACACAGTAAGCGCTCAATAAATACGATTGAATGAATGAATGATTATCATTATAATAATAACAACAATGGTAAAAATAATAAAAAAAGAAGTCTTATATCCTATAATTCCAATTCATCCCAAATTTTCTCTTTTCAAATGTTAATTCTTGAAGAAACAGCTTTTTTTAGAATATCTAGTCTCAGTACAAACTGAAAAAAAAAAACCAGGTCATTAGCACCTTTGGAATTTTATGTTGACTATCTATAGATCCCTTTTGTTCAAAAGGGTCATGGTCAAAGGGCAAAAACATGTTCTTGGGGAAGGGGATCCGTTCTAGAATCTGAGACTGAGGACACAAGAAAACATGAAATGCTAGAAACACATATTATCCTACATGAGTGCCTAAGTATTTTAAGGATTGTGCTTGGACTGCATTTGGGAAGTAGAAATAGGTATATTCACATCAAATAAAAACTTTCAAATGCCATTAAAAATCTACTCACGCAGTGTGATATAACTGATACAGTTTCTATACACTGATTTCAGAAGAGAGAGAGGTTATTTCTAATGTTCCAAAGGTTACACTGCATTAAGACCTTACTCCCAATCTATTATTTTAAATTGGGCTAAAGAATAGTAATTGAGTGGTACATTAAATTTTCCAGTATGGGAGCAGTTCAAGTTGCCTGCTGTACTGATGGATACCTCTAAATAAGAATATATGGGCAACTTCAGATTTCAGTTATGCTAGATTTATTTTTCTTAAATATTTCATTACATTCAGCTTAAAAATTTGAATTTTTCAATACTCCACCATTACCAAGTACCCTGCTCAGGGTGGTTTGGGTCCAGAGAAGCCTTTTAAATGTATGATTTTCCGTTGCAAATAAAAAAATTACAAACCCGTATTTGAGCAATAGAGCAAGAGAAATTGGTAGAACTCAGAAAATAAACTAAGTCTCAAAGTGTGAAAGTAACTAAAATTCGTTATATGCTTCCCCTGCTTCCCTTAATAATGGAAATCTGTATACCAAAGAGTACCAATTTGTACTCTCAAATTTGTAATAGGAACAGCCTTTCTGTGAATATCTTTTGATAATTGACAGCTTAGCTTATTCAGAGGTGCTTTGGAAGTAAGATTCCTAGGCAAATAATCCATACATTAAGAACAGTTTTGTGCAACTAAGTCCAATGTCAATTAGCTCATTTTCAGAATCAAATCTTGAATAGTTACTTAATGAATGCTATGTGGGAAACTGACGAACCCAATGTTTCTGTGTCAGTGCATTCTTTTAGGGTCAGAATCACATAATATCTTCCGATTTCTTTTCCTCCCTTTAAGCTTCTCAGCTCTCAACCGGGCAGAGGGCGATTATGATATTATGGTCATTATTTTCCCGATGCTCCAAATCAATGAAAAATAGCCAACAAGAAATACAGCCACTTTTCCATTTCCTTAGCTTTTTTTCTCTCTCAGCGTAAGTAGGAACCTTGAACTGACAAAAAAAAAAAAAATAATCCAGGAAATATTTTCATTAGGTAGCCCTGCTTTGCATTATCCTCAGAGGCAAACAAGACTGTAAATTATTTTGCCTTATTCTTTATTCTACACGCCCTGAGGAAGTGGTTAAGTGCACTTTTCCAACTAGGAGGCTGTTTCTGCTGCCATTTTAACCCATTAACTTGCCTGAAAAAACAAACAATGATGCCTTAGTTACCTGCAGCCGTCAGAAGGAGACGTCTAGAGAGATTTTACAGATCGCTTTTGAAGCTCCTCAATGAAAAAGGCATTTTACCCTAAGCTTATTCCACAAGACAGCATTCTTCCAGAAAAACCCACAAACATCAATTTTATTTATTAAAAATCATCAAGGAAGAAAAAGCAGCGGATGACCTGAACAGCAAATTGGACTTACTGTTCTGTGCTTAGAACAGTGCCTGACACACAATAAGTACCGAACAAATACCATTATTATTATTCTGCATCTAGAACCAGTATGCTTTAAAATCTAAACTGGATTTAGGGAGAAGTGAAGGGGGAGAGGGTAAGGAGTAAAATGTCAGGCTGTAGAAAATTAACTGCTCCAGAAAAATAGCGGGACAACACTACTGTGGGACCTTTCAGTTTTATGTCCACTCTCCGCACCTGTAGGCACTTTAATCAATCGTATTTATTGAGCACTTACTGTATGCAGGGCACTGTACTAAGTGCTTGGGAGAATATGACACAACAATACAACACATTCCCTGCCTAAAAAGGAGCTTAGGGTCTAAATACTTAATTGTATATAATCAATACTATGGACCACTTTTTACCAAGAATACAAAAGAGGAAAAAGATCTGATTCCTGTTCTAGCGGTGTTACAATGGGGAACACACAAAGCAATTTTTTAGCTAAGAGGAAGAAGAAAATAGAAGGATGGGTAGGTGAATAAGAACTTAACAGTAGAGTATGTAAATCTTGGGAGCAGTAGTAGTTCTAGAATTTAAGGGCTTATGGGGTGCACAGGACTGTACTTGGTGGCAGAAGACAATACACATATGGAAATTGGACATTCATTCATTCATTCAACTGTATTTATTGAGCACTTACTGTGTGCAAAGCACTGTACTAAGCGCTTGGGAGATACAGATTGGCAACATATAGAGACGGGCTCACAGTCTAGAAGGGGGGAGGCAGACAAAAAAACAAAACAAGTAGATACGTGTCAATACCACCAGAATAAATAGAATTACAGCTATAATAAATAGAATTTTGACCCTCAGAGGACTCATAAAAGTCTTGCTTTAGTTGTATTCAGGCCCTTCAGAAATCTCGCCTCATCATCATCATCATCAATCGTATTTATTGAGCGCTTACTGTGTGCAGAGCACTGTACTAAGCGCTTGGGAAGTACAAGTTGGCAACATATAGAGACAGTCCCTACCCAACAGTGGGCTCACAGTCTAAAAGGGGGAGACAGAGAACAAAACCAAACATAGTAACAAAATAAAATAAATAGAATAGATATGTACAAGTAAAAAAAATAAATAGAGTAATAAATATGTACAAACATATATACATATATACAGGCACTGTGGGGACGGGAAGGAGGTAAGATGGGGGGATGGAGAGGGGGTGAGGGGGAGAGGAAGGAGGGGGCTCAGTCTGGGAAGGCCTCCTGGAGGAGGTGAGCTCTCAGTAGGGCCTTGAAGGGAGGAAGAGAGCTAGCTTGGCGGATGGGCAGAGGGAGGGCATTCCAGGCCCGGGGGATGACGTGGGCCGGGGGTCGACGCTTCCTCCGGGAGGCTACTCCTGATTAATTTTCTCCCAACCTTCACCTCTACATTGCCTAGTGGATAAAGCACAGGCCTCGGAGTTAGAAGGCCCTGGGTTCTAAACCTGGCTCCGCTACTTTCATTCATTCAATCGTATTTATTGAGTGCTTACTGTGTGCAGAGCACTGTACTAAGCGCTTGGGAAGTACAAGTCGGCAACATATAGAGGCGGTCCCTACCCAGCAATGGGCTCACAGTCTAGAAGGGGGAGACAGACAACAAAACAAAACATGTAGACAGGTGTCAAAATAGTCAGAACAAAGAGAATTAAAGGTATATGCACATCATTAACAAAATAAATAGAATAGTAAATATGTACAAGTAAAATAGAGTAATAAATCTGTACAAACACATACAGGTGCTGTGGGGAGGGGAAGAAGGTAGGGCGGGGGGGATGGGGAGGAGGAGAGGAAAAAGGGGGTCGGTGTGGGAAGGCCTCCTGGAGGAGGTGAGCTCTCAGTAGGGCTTTGAAGGGAGGAAGAGAGCTAGCTTGGCGGATGTGCGGAGGGAGGCCATTCCAGGCCCGGGGGAGGACGTGGGCCGGGGGTTGATGGCGGGACAGGCGAGAACGAGGCCCAGTGAGGAGATTAGCGGCAGAGGAGCGGAGGGTGCGGGCTGGGCTGGAGAAGGAGAGAAGGGAGGTGAGGTAGGAGGGGGTGAGGGGATGGACAGCCTTGAAGCCCAGGGTGAGGAGTTTTTGCTTGATTCATAGGTTGACAGGCAGCCACTGGAGATTTTTGAGGAGGGGAGTAACATGCTCAGAGCATTTCTGGATGAAGATGATCTGGGCAGTAGAGTGAAGTATAGACTGAAGTGGGGAGAAACAGGACGGGAGATCAAAGAGGAGGCTGATGCCGAAATCCAGTCGGGACAGGATGAGAAATTGAACCAGCAACGTAGTGGTTTGGATGGAGAGGAAAGGGTGGATCTTGGCGATGTGGAGGTGAGACAGGCATGTTTTGGTGACGGATTGAATGCGTGGGGTGAACGAGAGAGCTGAGTCAAAGACGACATCAAGATTGCGGGCTTATGAGATGGGAAGGATGGTAGTGCCGTCTAAAGTGACAGGAAAGTCAGGGAGAGGGCAGGGTTTGGGAGGGAAGATAACAAGTTCAGTCTTGGACATATTGAGTTTTAGATGGCGGGCAGACATCCAGATGGAGATGTCTTGAAGGCAGGAGGAGATATGAGCCTGGAGGGAGGGAGAGAGAGCAGGGGCAGAGATGTAGATTTGTCTTGTCTGTTGCGTGACCTTGGGCAAGTCACTTCACTTCTCTGGACCTCAGTAAGCTCATCTGTAAAATGGGATTTAAGACTGGGAGCCTGAGGTGGGAAAGGGACTGTGTCCACCCTGATGAGCTTGTATCTACCCCAGTGCTTAGAACAGTGCTTGATAGAGTAAGCACTTAAATACCATTACTATTATGTACTCCAATTCAACCACATCAGTTTACATACCCTACCTATTCAAGTACTTCTAGCCGTGTGCTGTGGGATTATAATATTCAGACTGATGTACAACACGGGTATAATTTAGGGCTTTAGGAAAATACTGCTACGGTTTCTCTCTCTTGCCCTTATTCCCTAAAACTGAATTTTAGATTAATGAGACAAGGGAAGGGGACTGGCAGTTCCACGCTACACATGCTGAACGTGGCATATCTAGCTACTCAGCCTCGTGATGATCCTTCCAGATACGTGGGATTTGGGGATTTCTAAATTGTGTCCAGTTTGAAGACGTCCACCTCAGAGGCACATAAAGAATGTCGGTCTCTCCCTCTAGACTGTAGGCTTGTTATGGGCAGGAAATGTGTCTGTTTATTGCTATACTTTACTCTCCCAAGTGCTTATTACCATGCTCTGCACATAGTAAGTGCTCAATAAATACTATCGACTGACCAATTGACCCAGGCAGGGGAACCATAGGGACTCCAAGGCATCGGATTGGGCTTTCAGAGTTTCCACGGCAACCCAGATCCCCAAGTGGCAGTGGCACTGAGTACAAACCTTGCCCAACAAAACGGCATAGCAGTGAGGTTCAGCGGCTGGTACCTCAACAAAATGGGGTTACTTTCTATTCCCAGTCACTGGTGCCTTGGAATTCTGTTTTAAACTCTCTGCTTTCACATTCCATAATTCCAGTAATGAGAGATGTTTTGGACATCCAGACGATTATTACTGGGTAGAGCATTTCTGCTAGCTAAGTCTACATGAAAATGGAAGACCGAAGGGCAGTCTGAATAATGGCAACAATTCATTTGTGAACTTTTAATATACTCAACAAATACGACTCTAAGAGTATTAACCTTGCTTTCAGTCTTCCAAACCAACTCTTCTAAATGACTCCTAAGGCTCTTCCACAAGAGTGAGGTAACATTTCAGCTCGGATGACACCTCGGAGAAACACTGCTCTAAATGATTTTTCTTCCCGGATCCAGGGTCCATTAGGCACCTTATCACTGAAAATGACAACCTCATCAGCCTCACACAAGTGAAATTTATAACAACATTAATACAACAAATTTGGGGCCCAACCTCAAAGGCAGATACAATTAGCAACCAAATGAAAGGCATCCCAACACTCCAATAAATTACAGAAAGAAAAGAGTCTCTCTTCTGTTGTCAAATTCATCGGGTGCCACATAGTTTTCTTCCTTCGATTGACATCTCTTGGTATCATATTGAGATGGATCCAGACTAATCACAGTGCTGAAATGTTTCTGAGCAAGTAAAACTTGGCAAGCAACTGCAGAACTGCAACCTGACTGAATGCTAGATGCCTCATTCTGCTTAAATTTCAATCCCCACTACCAGGAACTAGGGGACAACTACGGTGAAGAGTCAGCTTTGTTTTCATTCCTGGGACTGAAAGACTTATGTCACTGATGTCATCATCGTATGCAGACTTGATCCTGGTAAGGACATCTGCGGTCAGGACTCAGGGTTGCCCTAAGAGGAGCAAACACTTGAATCTGAACTGCGCTACATAAAAGTTTAACCCCCTGCAAATCTCTCAGCCCCCATCCCTTCACACCTTATTAAAACCTTCTTCCCCTTCCTTACTGCAATCTTTTAACAGCTCACTCTCTCCAATGAGTCCTTCCCCTCTGCTCTCAAAACACGTCATCCTAAAAACCCACCCTAGACCTCTCTGCCATGCCCAGCTATCTCCCTCCTACCATTTCTGCGCTTAGTACGGTGCTCTGCACATAGTAAGCGCTCAATAAATACGATTCAAAGCCACAGTCTGGCTGCCTGGTGAGAAGAGTTTGGGTTCAGGTGACGCCCTGCTCAGTCAGAGGCTTGTTTAGCTTCAGCCGTCACAGGTAGGCCGGCCCAGTGATCAGGTTAGACTTTCCAGCCCTCTTGGAGTCTGGACCTGGGAGCGCTGCGTAGACTAGTCGAAGGCACATAGATTTGCTCCATGCCGAGCCTGGGAGTCAGGAGAACCTGGGTTCTAATCCTGGCTCTGCCACTCGTCTGCTAGGTGACCTTACTTCACTTCTCTGTGCTTCAGTTCTCTCATCTGTAAAATGGGGGTGAAGACTGCAGGACAGGGACTGTGTCCAGTCGATTACCTTGCATCTACCTTGCATCCCCCCCCCGCCCCCTTTTAGACTGTGAGCCCACTGTTGGGTAGGGACTGTCTCTATATGTTGCCAATTTGTACTTCCCAAGCGCTTAGTACAGTGCTCTGCACACAGTAAGCGCTCAATAAATACGATTGATGATGATGATGATGATTCATGATTTCTGTCCAAACTCCTTGAAGGAGTTGTTTACTTCTGCTGACTCAAATCTCTCTCCTCCAATTCCCTTCTAGACACACACTGTAATCCGGCTTCCACGCCAGTCCACTAAAACTGGTCTTTCCAAAATCACCAATGACCTCCTCCTTGCCCAATCCAATGGATGCCAACTACATCTTAATTTTCCTTAATTTCTCAGCAGCCTCTGATACTGTGGGCCACCCCCTTCTCCCGGAAACACTATTAAACCTTGACTTTGCTGGCAATAACCCCGGCTGGTTCTCCTTCTCGGTCTCTTTCACGGGTTCTTCCTCTGCCTCCTATCCTGTAACTGTGGGAGTCCCCTTCTCTTTTGCTGCAATGGGAGCTTTTTGGTCAACTAAGCTCCTCCTTACATCTCAAAAGTGGCTTCCCCACTTTATATCTCTGAGTTCTTTTTTTCTCTTCCATTTGGCAGGACGTGATTTCATCTTAGTAATGACGATATTTATTAAGCACTTGCTATATTTAGCATGGTGCTAAAGCTGGGGCAGGGGTTAGATAGTCACATCAGGCATTGTCCCTGTCCCACATGGGACTCGGAGTCTAAGTGGGAGGGAGAAGTATTTCATTCCCATTTTACAGATGAGGAAACTGAGGTACAGAGAAGCTGCCCAAGATCACACAGGAGGCAAAGGCCCTCTGATTCCCAGTCCCCACGCGGTTACTAGCAGCTTTAGTAGAAAGAACAGGGGCCTGGGATTCAGAGGACCTGGGTTAATGATAACAGAATTATGTATTTGTTAAGCGCTTACTATGTGCCAGGCACTGTACTAAGCGCTGGGGTGGATACCAGCAAATTGGGTTAGACACAGTCCCTGTCCCATGTGGGGCTCACAGTCTCAATTCCCAATTTACAGATGAGGTAACTGAGGCACAGAACCCACAACCTCCTGACTCCTAGGGCCGTGCTCTGTCCACTAAGTAACGCCAACAGCTCAACCATTTTCCTGTGGTGTGACCATGGGCCTTGGTTTCTTTCTCTGTAAAATGGGGATTCCATGCTTATTTTCCCTCCTATTTAGACTTTTCTGTCTCCTACCTGATTATTTTAGTACGGCGTTTAGCACAAAGCCCTAACAAATTCACAGTTATTATTTTTAATGGTACTTATTGTTTACTATGCAAGATGATCATACATACAAGGTGATCAAATTGGACACACTCCCTGTCCTATATGAGGCTCACAGTCTAAATAGGGGGGAATAGGATTTACTCCCCATTTTACAGATAGGGAAACAGACACAGAGACTTTAAGTGACTTGCTTAAAGGTATCCAGCAGACAACGGAGGAGTCAGCATTAGAAATCAGGTCCTCTGATTCCCAGACCTGTGCTCTTTTTCCATTAGAGAAGCAGCGTGGCTCAGTGGGAAAGAGCATGGGATTGGGAGCCAGAGGTCATTGGACTCTGCCATTTAGCTGTGTGACTTTGGGCAAGTCACTTAACTTCTCTGGGCCTTGGTTACCTCACCTGTAAAATGGGGATTAAGACTGTGAGCCCCTCGTGGGACCACCTGATCACCTTGTATTCTCCCCCAACCCCAGCGCTTAGAACAGTGCTTCGCACATAGTAAGCACTTAACAAATGTCATCATCATTATTATTATTATTATTAGGCCACACTGCTTCCCATGTTGGAGAATCAGCATGACATAGTGGAAAGACACAGGCTTGGGAGTCAGAGGACATGGGTCCTAATCCCGGCTCCGCCTCTTTTCTGCTGTGTGATCTTGGGCACGTCACTGCGCTTCTCTGTGCCTCAGTTACCTCATCTGTAAAATGGGGATTGGAACGGTGAGCCCCACGTGGGACAGGGGCTGTGTCCAACCCACTTTGTTTGTATCCTCCTCAGCCCTTAGTACAGTGCCTTTCACATAGTAAGTCAATCAATCAATCAATCAATCGTATTTACTGAGCGCTTACTGTGTGCAGAGCACTCTACTAAGCGCTTGGGAAGTACAAGTTGGCAACATATAGTAAGTGCTTAATAAGCACCATAATTATTATTATTATTATTGTTGGGTACAAACTACAGTACCAATCAATAAGTGCCACTTGAACCCTTTGTTCAATCTGATATCACCAGAAATTTAATTTCCTGTTCTCTACTGGTGAAAATACTAAATATATGTCATCATGCTGCCCACAGCAGATCCTCCCTTGGTGATGTTCCAACTTTGAGTCATTACCATTAATTGCTATCCTCTGATCACTCTTAAGCAGCTCATTTTCAATCGTTGCTTTCATCGTTTAAGTCTTATCAGGTGGGGTTTTTCAAAGTTTATTACTTAATATAATATTTGATGCCTTACCATCATATCTCCGCTGAATTCTCTTTATTAGTAATTACATTGAAGAAGGTTGTTAGATTGGCCATGACCTACTTTTCGTTCAGTTATCAGACACTTTTCTGGATGCTTATCTACCAAATCCCCTAGCATACGCTTTAGTACGTATTTAACCCAGAATAAGCAACAGGCTAATTGGCCAATAGTTCTTGCCTTTTACTGTCTTTTTAAAATTACCCTCGGTTCTTCTTTGACATGATCAACCCCACGGTAACTCCCGACAAACTCTCCATTGAGGAAAACTTGTATTCTAGTATGTGCGACTGGTCCAATAGGCTATAAACTTGCCGTCGGCAGAGAATGGGCCTACTAACTCTGTTCCACTGTATTCTTTCAGGCGTTTAGTAAAATGCTCATTATACAGTAAACGCTCAATAAATACGATTGACTGGTTGACCGCTGGCCTGTGAACGATCGTTTCCCTCTATACGGATTGCCTGTGAGCCCCACGTGGGACAACTTAATCACCCTGTATCCTCCCCAGTGCTTAGAACAGTGCTTTGCACATAGTAAGCGCTTAATAAATGCCATCATCATCATCATCACCTCCTCATACCCTATCCAGACAGACACGCATTTTCAGACAGACAGTCCCTGATCCTGTAACCACGTATGTTATGGAAGACGTGAGAGAAAAACCGTCTTCTCTGGCTTTTTTAAAGAGCGTTTGCAATATTCAGCATGGCTGAATTAGGCTTCCTGTCTGTCTTTTTAATTTAACTGGAACCCAGTTTTAGATCCTGAAGATGACAATATGCTTAGCATAATGCTCTCACCATTATTGAACTTCTACTCCTGAATTCCTTTCCCTATTCCTCTGGAAAATGTCTTCACTAGACCCTCTCTGGTCAGGGATCACGTCTATCCACTCTACTGTACTGTATTTTCCCAAGTGCTGAGTACAGTGCTCTGCACACAGTAAGCATTCAAATGCTACTGACTGACTGATTTTTTGGGTTTCAAAAACTTGTGAATAGAAACATGGTGAAGGACATAAGTGGCTGATTCCTGAAACCACTGCGGGGCGGGAGGGGTACTCAGATTCAGCTGAGAGGGGAGAAAAGATGGCCATGGTATGCTAGGAGGAGGTGCCTTTCTGTGAAAGCCAACATTTTGAAAATTACGTTTTTGCCTCTGTGAATATAAAACAAGAATGAAAAATCTATTATTGCTACACATTTATATTGTTGTTAGGTCATGTAACTCTTTTAATCATTTTAAACATATTTATAATCTTTTGGTCACCTTTACATAACGTGACAACACATGAATGCATTTTATATTTCTCTCATGGGAAACAACACTTTGTTTAGCACTCTGTTGCCTAAAGGTCTCACTTCATGGAACTAATTAAGAGTATTAACTGAATTATAGCAGTTGAGTTAACTCTTACATATTTTAAGGTTAATATTTACTGCATCTTTAGCCATACATAATACAATGTCTGCCGGTCTCCTTGTTATATTATAAGTTCCCTGAGGGCAGGGATCATGTCTTTGATTTATACTGTACACCCCTGAACCTTACTTCAATAGTACAAATAGCAGTAGTAATGGTATTTATTGAGCACTGCCTGGGCCCAATGCCCTGTACTAAAAACTTGGGAAAGTGCAACGGAAATAAGAGACACTTTGACGATTGAGAAGGAGCTTCAAACTCTACTGGGAAAAAGAGAAATATGGGAAGTAGCAAGGTAGCAGCAGTACCATGGCCTAGTGGAGGCCTTCCCAGACTGAGCCCCTTCCTTCCTCTCCCCCTCGTCCCCCTCTCCATCCCCCCATCTTACCTCCTTCCCTTCCCCACAGCACCTGTATATATGTATATATGTTTGTACATATTTATTACTCTATTTATTTATTTATTTTGCTTGTACATATCTATTCTATTTATTTTATTTTGTTAGTATGTTTGGGTTTGTTCTCTGTCTCCCCCTTTTAGACTGTGAGCCCACTGTTGGGTAGGGACTGTCCCTATATGTTGCCAACTTGTACTTCCCAAGCGCTTAGTACAGTGCTCTGCACACAGTAAGCGCTCAATAAATACGACTGATGATGATGATGATGACAGAACATGGGCTTGGGAGCCAGAAAGACCTGGGTTCTAATTCCGGCTCCGCCACTTGTCTGCTGGGAGACTCGGGGCAGGTCACGTAACTGCTCTGTGCCTGTTACCTCATCTGTAAAATGGGGATCATCATCATCATCAATCATCATCATCATCATCAATCATATTTATTGAGCGCTTACTATGTGCAGAGCACTGTACTAAGCGCTTGGGAAGTACAAATTGGCAACATAAATGGGGATTAGGACTGTGAGCCCCATGTGGGACAGGGACTGTGTCCAACCTGATTAGCTTGCTTCTACCCCAACACTGAGAACAGTGCTTGACACACAGTGAAGCATTTAACAAATACCATCATCATTATTATTATTACATCATCATCATCATCAATCGTATTTATTGAGTGCTTACTATGTGCAGAGCACTGTACTAAGCGCTTGGGAAGTACAAATTGGCAACATATAGCGACAGTCCCTACCCAACAGTGGGCTCACAGTCTAAAAGGGGGAGACACAGAACAAAACCAAACATACTAACAAAATAAAATAAATAGAATAGATATGTACAAATAAAATAAATAAATAAATAGAGTAAAAAATATGTACAAACATATATACATATATACAGGTGCTGTGGGGAAGGGAAGGAGGTAAGATGGGGGGGATGGAGAGGGGGACGAGGGGGAGAGGAAGGAAGGGGCTCAGTCTGGGAAGGCCTCCTGGAGGAGGTGAGCTCTCATCAGGGCCTTGAAGGGAGGAAGAGAGCTAGCTTGGCAGATGGGCAGAGGGAGGGCATTCCAGGCCCGGGGGAGGACGTGGGCCAGGGGTCGATGGCGGGACAGGCGAGAGCGAGGTACGGTGAGGAGATCAGCAGTGGAGGAGCGGAGGGTGCGGGCTGGGCTGGAGAAGGAGAGAAGGGAGGTGAGGTAGGAGGGGGCGAGGTGATGGACAGCCTTGAAGCCCAGGGTGAGGAGTTTCTGCCTGATGCGCAGATTGATTGGTAGCCACATAAACTGCCACAGTGCTCTATACGCAGTAGTTACTCAATAAGCACTATGGATCGAGTAATATTAGTCTGTTTTTCCTTGAGTACAAGATTTGAGTGTCATTATTCCCTGTGTCAGTTTTGCCTGTTTAGATCAGGAGCACCTTGTAGGCCAGTGAGTGAGTAGGATGGAGTTGCCCATTGGGAAGGAGGTCAGGCCTTCAGCTTCAGACTTTAATACTGAGACCCTTGGCAAAGGAACTGATGACTGCATGTGTGGTTGCACAGGGGCACCTGTGTCCTCTCTTTCCTGTCAGCCTCATTCCAGTTTTTGGAGAACCACCCTAGCACTGGATCCATTGCCCCTCACCTTGAAAATTCCTAGAAAACGTTACGGGACTTTCAAGGGATAGAAGACAGAAAAAAAAAAATACCACAACATGTACTTTGAAGGGTGGAGGAAGAGGAAGTAGATTGTGCGAGGCTGACAATTTATGAAATGCGCTTCTTTCATAGATAAAGTCGGTGAAAAGCACATCTCTGCCAAAGGAAAACAATCACGAAGAGACGGGAGCCCTGGGATCAGAAAATGGAGCTATGCTTCACAGCTGCTAATTTTATAAAATGCTATAGCTCTCCATTTTCTTGCACTATTGGACTACAAGAACCTGTTTTCCAACTAGGTCACTGGGGAATTACTAAGAAAGCTCAGAAGATAAAAAAAAAAAAACCACTTATGTCAGCCCAAAGAGAAAGTGAGCGGGACAAAGATCAAGTAAATGGATCTATCAGGCCAGACCTATGATGCTGCTGTTCGAGCACATTTGCCACCTGAAGAGCAGTTTGGAAGAGGAAACAAATACCAGGAATATTGTGCAACAAGTTCTTCAGGAACTGATATTACTTTTCAACCTCATATTCCAGGAAATGCACTAGCACAGTCAGGAAATTAGGGCAAGATGTCAACCAAATTAAATCTAGAGCATTTATGTGGCTTGAAAGCAAAAGCTTTTTAGCCACTATTCAAGGTTTCTCTGGCCACCATAATGCATTCAAACAACATTTCCTCCCGCTTTACAAGATGTTCGTTCCCCGAAGGGAGTCAGTCAGAAGCTGAAAATAAAAGGAAAGATACAGGTGAGGGTACAGGAACACTCTCAGAACGGTACGATGAGTGAGAGGCGTTCTGGAAATTGGTTTTCTTTTCTCAGGGAGCATCATCACTGCTCTGGCTGCAGAGTCAGCAATCGAGAAGCCGCGTGGCTTAGCGGAAAGAGCAGGGGCCTGGGAGTGAGAGGCCCTGGGTTCTAATCCCGCTCTGCCACTTGTCTGTTGTGTGACCTCGGACAAGTCACTTCACTTCTCTGGGCCTCAGTTACTTCATCTGCAAAATGGCGATGAAGACTGTGAGCTCCACGTGGGACACGGACTGTATCCAACCTGATTAGCTCGTCTCTACCCCGGCGCTCAGTTCACTGCCTGGCACAGAATAAGCGCTTAACGGATACCATTTTTTTAAAAAAAATTCCTGGATCTAAAGGGAAGATCTTTAAAAGCGAAAATCTCACAGTTCCTGATCCGGCAAATGGCGAGCCTTCTACTTCAGTGCAAACCTCTATCCGGACTTCAGAGCGTGAAAAACTATACGTAGGCTGGCTCTTCCTTTGGGAAATCAAAGAAGCGATCTTCTTGAAATAAGAGAAAAGTTTTCCATGCTCAGATTGACACCAAAGGAAAACCTTTTCTCAGATCTTCCAATAGATTACGGAGGTGCTGGCTTAGATTCTGACAGGTTGAGGGAAGCAAGCAATCTCTCAAGTAAGTGGATATGCTCAGTATTGCACATCTGCACAAAGGCTCACCTGCTTGGCAACAATACTAAAATCGGAAGGCGCAAGGAACCAGGGAAGTCTCCAGGGAAGAAACCAATAAACAAAGTGAGCGCCTCACTTCATGTGTGTGGGATTATGGTCATGAGCACAGGATCAGGTGAGCTTTAGATTGCAATGTCACATGGCCCAGAAATCCTACCACAGCTCAAGGAGAATAGATGTAGGGAAATGGTTCCAGAAGCCAGCTAACAGTGGGATTAACCAGCTGAACCCTGAGGCCCAGAAGAGCCGGAGGTAGCTTTAGGCAGCCTCCCTCCTCCCCCATGTGGGCACAGCACCGCTCTAAGTTTGGAAATCAATAAATGAATCAATTAATAAATGGTATTTATTGATCACCTATGCGCAGAGCATTGCTCTAAGTACTTGTGAGTCAATCAATAAATCGTATTTATTGAGCATCTACTGTGTGAATAATACCACACTTAAGGCCTGTGAATCCAAATGTTAATTACCAAACCATAGCAAATCTATATCTTGCTGAAGATAAATGCCAAGAAAAGACAGGGAAAATACAGAATAGTTACTAGTAAGCTCATTGTGGGCAGGGAACATGTCTACCAACTCTGTTTTATTGTATTTGTTCATTCAATCGTACTTACTGAGCACTTACTATGTACAAGGCACTGTACTAAGCGCTTGGGTGAGTACAATATGACAATAAACAGACACAGTCCCTGCCCACAACAAGCTTACGGTCTAGAGACAAGCTTACAGTCCAGAGATGAGTTTACAGTCTAGAGAGGAGCTTACTGTACACTCCCAGGTGCTGAATGAATACCACTGAATGAATGATTGAGAAAAATGTATTTGCTTAGATTGAATATGTTTTGCATGAATATCCTTTTCTCCAGAGAGTTAGAGTCCCGGTAGTATGCATCGGAGTCTGGCTCAAAATGAATTTATAGAACTCAGTCCAGCCTGAACCAGCCCAGGCTCAGTTTAGCCCGAGTCATTTTCTATGAGCGATGAGAACATACTCATCAGGTAGCATTATTAGCATCATAGAGGTCACATCTCCTCCATGAGGCCTTCCCTTATCAAGCCCTCTTTTCTCCGGCTCACTCTCCCTTCTGTATTGTCTCAGCACTTGGATCTGTGATCTTTGGACATCTGATATTCTCCTCACCCCCAACCCTACAGCACTTATGTATACATCCTTAAATTATATATTATAGATTACTTATTTATTCACATTAATCTCTGTCTCCCCTCTAGACTGTCGGCTCCCTACGGTAGAATGTGTCTGCTAATTCTATCATAGAGTACTCTCCCAAGCGCTTAGTACAATGCTTTGCACCTAGTAAGCACTCAATAAATACCACTGTTGGATTAATTGCTAACCCTCTTCCATTGGGATGGGCCTGTATGGACTCCACCTGACGCTGACCAGTTGGGTGGGTTGTGCTGTTCTGCTTTCAGGCTACAGGCCCTCGTGACCCCCTAGGATTAGTTGACGTGAACAGCGGAATGACTGGCATTGTGCTTGCCCAAGCCCCATCCCTTCTGCTCCAACGAGGCGCAACACAAGGATGGTCGCGTCAGCGGCTCATCCTGATTTTCGGCACCCTGGATCAGCCAGGACTTCTGTCGCATAGGCCAGAAGGCCCAGAATCCAGTACCGGATCCTATTCCTACTTATCCCGCGGTCCAGCCTTCCCATAAAAAGCAGAAGTTTATTGAAGTGTTGATTAATTCAATAAACACGATTGATTAAGAGCAGAAGACAAGCAGCGAGGCCTAGTGGAAAGAGCTCAGGCGTGGGAGGCGGAGGACCTGGGTCCTAACCCCGGCTCTGCTGCCTGTATGCTGTGTGACCTTGGGTGAGTCACTTAACTTTTCTGGGCCTCCATTTCCTTCTCTATGAAATGGGGATTCTAAAAGGGGAGTCCTTTTAGACTGTGAGCCCACTGCTGGATCGGGACTGTCTCTATATGTTACCAACTTGTACTTCCCAAGCGCTTAGTACAGTGCTCTGCACACAGTAAGCGCTCAATAAATACGATTGATGATGATGATGATGACATCTGTTCTCACTCCGAGGCTGTGAGCCCCACGGGGGGATAAGGACTGTGTCCAAACTGACTAACCTGTACCCATCCCAGTGCTTTGTACTAGTGCTTGGCATACTCGAAGTGCTTACCAAATACCCTTATGATGATGACGATTAAAATTAAAGCAGATTACATCTTTTGGAGATAATTTTTGGTACTGTGAGCTGTCCGACTCAATCACTCACTAGAGTGACAGAACTACAGAGACACCCTCCATTGTGGACCCTAATCACCAACACCACTATGGCTAACGCAGGCGCCGATGTTTGTTTCCCTAGTAAGTCTCTAGAGGCCCCAAAGTGGTGCTCATTGTACATTCAGGAACGGCAGGAGGGGATGTACTTGCAGTATGCATATAGTAAAGTACCCGAGACTCCAACATTTATATCTGAGCCCAACAGATGCTTGTGGGAAGGCGGTCATTTCTAGATCTGGTAGTACTTTGCAACAACTGCATCGTGTATTGATGTCTGTCTCCCCCACTCTAGACTGTAATCTCCCCCTGGGCAGGGAATGGGTCTTTACTGTTGAACTGGACTCTCCCAAGAGCTCTGCACACAGTAAGCACAAGATTGAATGAATGAACCTCAACTCAAGTCTCCAGTTCATCAATGATATTTCAGTGCAGCTGAAAAAGAAGGGATGAGAAAATGTGGAAATGTCCACAACTACTCACAGTGATGGTGTCCAAGAGCTTGGCCATATGTTTAATAATATCACCATGCTGGGCAGGCTGCATCTGCAGCAATTTCTTAATGACAACCACACTTTCGGCAACTACTATTTCTGCAGGAATAGAAAACAAACGAGTAAATCACTTGAAAATTACAGAACGATTGGATCCAATGGAGTATGTTTGAAATGAAGCTACCAGAAGTATGACGATCTGCTTTGGAAAGAAACCTAAAGACTACCCAGCGATTTTTTTTCAAAAAAATCCTCCTATAAGGCTGCCTTATTTCCTTTGGGGAGAATATACACTATGTGCTACCCACTAGTCCATGCCCTTTGCAATCTCCTGACTAACCCCTCATTGTTTAGGCAAGGTAAACTTCAAGGCTCAGTATAGATAACCACTACCTCAGAGGGGACAGAATTAGCTTTGGGCAGCCCCAAGGAACACCAATCCTCTCCCTGATGATCCTCGCCACTACTTCAACGATGGAGGCAGACAAGGAGGTGGCCGGAGGTCGGACTAATGTTAAAATTGTGTAGTCAATCAATCCACGGTATTAATTGTGTGCCCAGTACTGTACAAACCATTTGGGAGAGTACAATGCAGCTAATAATTATGTTACTTAAGCGCTTACAATGTGCCAAGCACCGTTCTAAGCACTGATGTAGACAAATTAATCAGACTGTACACAATCCCTGCCCCACAAGGGACTCATACTCTTAATCTCCATTTTACAGATGAGGTAACTGAGGTCCAGGGAAGTTAAGTGATATGGCCAAGGTCACACAGCAGACATATGGTGGAGCCAGGATTAGAACCCAGGGCCTTCTGACTCGCAGGCCTGTGCTCTAGTCACTAAGCCACACTGCTCCTCTGATGGCTGCTTTGCTGGTGATACACCCAATCCCTACCCTCAAAATGCTTTCCATCTAGAAGGGAAGTAGTCAATTAAAATAAATGACAGGCAGGGAAGCAACCACATATAAAGAGAAGTATGTAAATGAAGTGGGGGGTGAGGATGGGAAGGGATGTTTTTCTTGCTGCAAGTCCTGATTATTTATGAAATCCCTTGGCCCTCCTTTGAGATTTGCAAAACTTTAATACGCTGCTAATGTTTGGGAACACACAGTAGACAAAACCAAGAATCTGCTTTTATTCTTTCATTCACTGATTCAATTGTATTTATTGAGTGTTTACTGTGTGCAGAGCAATCAATCAATCAATCAATCGTATCTATTGAGTGCTTACTGTGTGCAGAGCACTGTACTAAGCGCTTGGGAAGTAAGCGCCTGGGAGAGTACAATATAACATTAAGCAAACATATTCAGAATACTATTAGATCTAAGTGTTTTCATGGGATTTGGAACTGCACACAGTTTCAATAAATTCCAGATACAGGTGAATTAAAGGTAAACTACACTCGTTAGCCCCACCTAAGAAATTTCACTCCAAAGTGGTTAAAGAACATGGGGATTTCCTTCTGACACGTTTATATGCGCCGACAGCATTTGTTTCTTTCTTTTCAGTCTTCTTCCAAAGAAAAGAAGATTTGGATCCAACGTACAAATGTTTTCAGTGGGTCTGTGCAAGCAGAGTTGCATGGCACAGGGGCAACAGGGATGGTGGAAGCAAAGCCTGTCCTTTTTCCTGACTAGAGTGTCACTTCTCCCATAAGATGGGGGTTGCATTCTGGAAAAGCCCCACATTAGGAAAACTTTTTTTAATGGTATTGGATATGTACTTATTATGTGCCAGGCACTGTATTAAGTGCTGGGGTACATACAAGCTAATCGGGTTAAACACAGTCCATGTCCCGCTTGGTGTTTACGGTCTTAATCCCCATTTTACATATGAGGTAAAGTTACGTGACTTGCCCAAGGTCACACAGGAGACGAGTGGCAGAGCCGAGATAAGAACTCAGGTATTTCAGACCTTCAGACCCATGCTGTATGCAGTAGGCCACACTGCTGCTGTGTGTCATAATATACATGCTTTAACCAATGTCATGCACATGGGCATACATTTTTCTCCACATCTCACAAACACGCTTTACAGCCATAAAGACAACTGTTGTCCGAATATCATTTCCCAATTCCCCAACAGTGTTCAATCTAAAATTAACAGTGAAAAAGACATGCTGCATGAGAACTTACTGTACTGAGATTTACACAGGTTTAGAAATGGGCAGACATATTCATATGGCAGGTCTGAGCTTAAGCAGACACATATGAATCCAAGTAAATGAGGGAATAAATACTCATGGACAGTGAGAAAAGAGGCATACAAATGTATGCAGAGAGCAGATTCAATTATATGCCAGATGATTATTTTATTAAAGATTCCTCAAGAACTTAAACCCCTTATCCTCTTTTAAGTCAATGCTCATATTATATGGTTTTGCTTTGTACAGCTGTTTTCCAAAAATGCTAATGTAGTGTAATGAGATTTTACTCTACATTAATTTCTGCCCGAATGCAGGGTTTCCGTACAGACTTTGGGTAGAAAGACTTCGGGGAACTGGCAAATGTTCTTCAGGTAACACGAAGCTGTTTCGATACAGTGCACCGTGGTGTTGGAAGAAATGCTTGCATATATGTTATTTAGTAATATATTGTTATATTATTACTATGTTACATTAAATGTTAAAAAGTATATTGTTATATCATTACCTTAACTGGCATAAATCAATCAATTCTCCGGACACACTAAAACCGGAGGTTGGCTACACTGGATAAAGGAAAAGAAACTGAAGGGAATGCAGTAATTACAAAACTAAAACAAACAAACAACAACAACAACAAAAAACAATGGCAGGCAGGAATTGTTTAAAGGAATTTATCCAAGACATATGCACATAAGGAAAACAGCAGACGTGAAATTCCATTCTTCCCCAGAAAAATCTCAATGGGAAAAGAAATTTTTAAGACTGTCACTAGCATTTAAATTCTCAACAAAAAGACATTCATCACATATGAAATATTCCATTGTCCACATTAAATTCTGGGACAGAATTCTACACACACAGCACAGGAATGATTACTTACTTAGAACAAACTATTAATCAAGATACTCCAATACAAAATCCCAACTACAAAGCCACAATGTGATGAGTCACAGATTCTATGCCCTCAGTAAATTCTACAAAAGAAAACACAAAGCCCCTCTGGACCACAATTTCGGAAAAATAAATTCAAATAACGTGTTTTGAGTGAGAACTGAACCAGTACTACATCAATCAGTAATGCGCTAGCAAACCATTTGCTTACAAGAGGGTTTGATGTCAAAAGGTGACAAAGAGAGAAAACAAGCTGAAATTACAGATTCTTCTCTTGGAATAATCCTCTGGTATGCAGAAAGAGAGAGGAAATGAATTGCTCTAGTTAAAAAAAAATGGAGTTGCTGAATTTCCCAAAAAATCAATGGCTAGCTACACATGCATTGCAAATGGAAACTGTTGCAAATATATCCAAAATGTTCTCCTTATTCTAGAAACCAGCTATGTACACAGTGCTTGGCACATAGTAAGCGCTTAACCAATACCATAATAATATTAATTATTATTTTTATTAGACGTTTACATCTTGTTTGGACAGGTGAAAGCCATGGAGTCTGAAGACCCCTATAATTAAAGTGTTTTATTCAGTTTAAACAAGTCAGACCTTCAGGGTTTATCTAAGTGCATCCTACACAAGCACTGCAGGTCATCATCTATCGTATTTATTGAGTGCTTACTATGTGCAGAGCACTGTACTAAGCGCTTAGTCAGAGAGTTGCCGGTCCTCTCACCCACAGACGGGCCTGGATTGTTTGGGAAGGAGAACTATGAAGCTAGACGAGAGATCTGGAGTCAGTCAGCCAGACAATCGTATTTATTGAGCACTTACTGCATGCAGAGCACTTTGCTAAGCGCTTGGGAGGGTACAGTAACACATTCCCTGCCCACAACGAGCTTATAGTCTAGAGCGGAAGATAGATACTAGTATAAATAAATTCTAGATATGTACATAAGTGCTGTGGGGCTGGGAGGTGGGGATGAATAAAGGGAGCAAGTCGGGGGGATGCAGAAGGGAGTGGGAGAAAAGGAGGGCTTAATCAGAGAAGCCCTCTTGGAGGAGATGCGCCTTGGATAAGGCTTTAAAAACAGGGGCGGGTGATTGTCCGCCGAATGGCAAGTTGTGCAGTGCCAGGTAATAATGATGGCATTTGTTAAGCCCTTACTATGTGCCAAGCACTGTTCTAAGTGCTGAGTGGTAGAAGTACAAATGGTTGGGACACAAGCAACGCCATTTCTGCTGAGCCTTTAATGTTGAGTTCTGGGTGACTCTTGGAAGATGGCAGTGCTCCTAATCACAGCTCCTAGGATATCACTGAACCCAACCTAAACCCGTTTGAGAGATAATAATAATAATAATGATGGTATTTGTTAAGCGCTTACTATGTGCAGAGCACTGTTCTAAGCGCTGGGGGGATACAAGGTGATCAGGTTGTCCCACTTGGGGTTCACCGTCTTAATCCCCATTTTACAGATGAGGTCACTGAGGCACAGAGAAGTTAAGTGACTTGCCCAAAGTCGCACAGCTGACAAGTGGCAGAGGCAGGATTCGAATCAATGGCATTTATTGAGAGCATACTGTGTGCAAAGTACCGTACTACATGCTTGGGAGAGTACAACAGAACAGTTGACAGGTGTGCTCCCTGCCCACAGAGAGCTTACAGTTCAGAGGGATCATCATCATCATCAATCGTATTTATTGAGCGCTTACTATGTGCAGAGCACTGTACTAAGCGCTTGGGAAGTACAAATTGGCAACATATAGAGACAGTCCCTACCCAACAGTGGGCTCACAGTCTAAGAGGGATGTGTGAACACATGTAGGGATAGGCAGGGTCACTTCCACTCCTGCCCCCAATTACGACCGGGATCGATGACCTGGGGCAAGTCACTTAACTTCTGGGTCTCAGTTACCTCACCTGTAAAATGGGGATTAAGACTGAAGGCCCAAGTGGGACACGGTCTGTGTCCAACCTGATTAGATTTTAACTGCCCCAGCGCTTAGAATGGTGCTTGACACATAGGAAGAACTTAACAAATACCATCATCATCATCACTGTAGTAGTCAAGCCGTTCAATGTCACCCAGTGTCATATTGCAATGGAAAATTTCTCGGCTCCAATTATTAATAATTGTAGTACTTGTTCAGTGCTTACTATGTGCCGAGTACTGTTCTAAGTGCTCGGGTAGATATAAAATAATCAGGATGGCCAGAGTCTCACATGGGGCTCACAGTGTAGGTAGGAGAGAGTAGGATTTAATCCTCATTTTACAGACGAGGAAACGGAGACACAGAGAAATGAAGTGACTTGCCCAGTGTCACACAGCAGCTAATGGTGATGCTGAGATGAATAGGATTTAATCCTCATTTTACACATGAGGAAACGGAGACACAGAGAAATGAAGTGACTTGCCCAGTGTCACACAGCAGCTAATGGTGATGCTGAGATGAGAACTCAGGTCCTTTGACTCCCATGTCCAAACTCTTTCCACTATGCCCGCTCCTTCCCTACACCATGCTGCTTCCTCACATGGAAAAACCACCGCACTGTATGTTAGGAGTTTGAGCCCTATTCTACCATTCACACTACGATGTAGAAATGTTAATACTAATCAAGAATTTACTCAGGGCTGATAAAATAATCAATCCAGACCATGGAGACTTCTATATATGACATAACTCAAACATATTTAAAATGAGATGCTAAATGATATTTGTGTACTAAGTAATGTGTTCCAGAAAAGTTCATTATTTCCTTAGGAGGCTTTCACAGAAATCCTGTCATCCCAAATAAAGCAGAGATGGTAGTAGCGCTATTCAAACCACTGAAAAAGCCCTTTGGGTCCAAAGCTGTTCTTTCCAGCTGAGAACACTGATACGGCTCCCAAGTGCTTAGCCCCCAGCAAGTGCTCAACAAATACTGATGAGGATAATGATGATGACCTCCTCCCTTCCCTAATCCTGCTTGAATTACAGGAAGATGATGAGAGAGAACTGGCTAACAGTCACAGAGATCCATGCTGGAGGAGCTAGGTTACCAAAAGAACCTAAAAAAACCACTTCTTGGTCCCCCTAGTCTCCACCAAACAGCAGCATATATTCCCAAAATATATTCAGGACTCAATTACCTCCAAGAAATATGGCTCAGAAATTCTGCCCTCAAGACCTGTAAGAAAAATTATCTGAGAGACCTCTTGCATTTCCTTCATCAAATTCATTCTAGTGCCCTACTGTACGTCATGTGTTGCGGGCCTATTTGTAGGCCTAGAGACTGAGGTCCAAGTGGAGTATTTTGCCATGAAGCTTCTATTACCAGTTACTTATGAGAATATTTTTCTACTTCTCCACTCCTTCTCACCCACCCACCCTCCTCCACCACTGCCAAACCAGAGACCCTTTAACAGAGCAGCAATGGGGAGGAGGAGGCAGCGTAAAGTTGTGTTCAAATATCAAGGACCATCAGACGTATTTCAGGCTATGTACTGTCAATTGACTCCAGTGGGGTTTAAACTCCAGTTTAAACCAAAAATTCAGATAATGCAACGTGGCCCTAAAGTCATAAAAAAAGGACTTGAAAATTCAAATATAAGACGTCACGGCTCCAGTGTTTAGCTGGGAAGCTTACTTCCACATGACAGAGAATCCTAGAAAGATTTTTTTTTCATTCACTTGATTGTATTTACTGAGTGCTTACTGGGTGCAGAGCATTTTACTAAGTGATTAAGCACTGTACTTTTTGATTAAAATCTAACTAAAAATGGTTCATTAAAATTCACTTCAATTTTAAAAGTTGTATCACAAATCAAATTCTTATTCACTTCTTAGGTACTTATAGATAGTATCAATGAAATTGGCTTCATAATTTATAAAAGGAAAATACCTCTTTTAGAGAGATAAATTGGAATTTTTCTGTATCCTTATCGCATATACTTATTCTGGTGATTGATGTGTAGCAAAGGCTGAAGAGGTGGGGCTCCTCACCATCAAAGCAGGTCGTGATTTGGACAACACTACTGTATTACACCTGGTTTAGTTGAATATACAAACATAATTTAATATTCTTTTAATCCAGTCACTACACCTGGAGCAGACACTATTCGGTTTGGGGAACAAATGTCTACTTTAAAATGCTGCTACTAATTTTATTTTGTTAATATTTGTAAAACCAAT
Source organism: Tachyglossus aculeatus (assembly GCF_015852505.1). Lineage (NCBI taxonomy): Eukaryota > Metazoa > Chordata > Mammalia > Monotremata > Tachyglossidae > Tachyglossus > Tachyglossus aculeatus. Next base: position 11,246,244 of record NC_052088.1, on the reverse strand, counting down.
CCCTCCAAAATACACTCTTTAGGTTCTATGATATCCTTTTCACTGCCACAGTGAAAGAAGAATCAGCATTTTATGAACTTTCTCCGTGTCTCCTTCACCAATTTTCAGTAATAATAGAGTATCAAACTATTAAGTTTAATTAAGGCATAAAACACTGGACATTAACTTTGTGTGTGAGTTTTGAGCATTCAGCTAATAGCAGCAGTAATAGTAATGGCATTTATTGAGAGTCTACTGGGTGCAATGCACTGTACTAAATGCTTGTAATACTCATACTCATTATCATTAAAGGCTGTAGTGACTCTTAGGAGCCAGGCTGAGTTTCTTAGTGTGGGGAAAAGAAATAGCACCCGGCTGCTTTCGCATCTCCCCAAATCGCCCCCATCCTGAGAATTTCCTGGGGAAAACTGTGCCGATGATGGCTTGTGATGTCAACATAGGTTCCTCTGCTAGAGAACGAGATGAAGACCTGAGGCACCTGAAATGCCGCAACCGATGGTTTGGAGCTGAACGGCGGCCGAGGATAGGAGAGTGGGGAAAAGAAATAGCACCCGGCTGCTTTCGCATTTCCCCAAATCGCCCCCATCCTGAGAATTTCCTGGGGAAAACTGTACTGATGACGGCTTGTGATGTCAACATACGTTCTTCTGCTAGAGAACGAGATGAAGACCTGCGGCACCTGAAATGCCGCAACCGATGGTTTGGAGCTGAACGGCGGCCGAGGATAGGAGAGTGGGGAAAAGAAATAGCACCCGGCTGCTTTCGCATCTCCCCAAATCGCCCCCATCCTGAGAATTTCCTGGGGAAAACTGTACTGATGACGGCTTGTGATGTCAACATAGGTTCCTCTGCTAGAGAATGAGATGACGACCTGTGGCACCTGAAATGCCGCAACCGATGGTTTGGAGCTGAACGGCGGCCAAGGATAGGAGAGTGGGGAAAAGAAACCGCACCCGGTTTGCTTTCGAATCTCCCCAAATCACCCCCATCCTGAGAATTTCCTGGGGAAAACTGTACTGATGACGGCTTGTGATGTCAACATACGTTCCTCTGCTAGAGAACGAGATGAAGACCTGTGGCACCTGAAATGCCGCAACCGATGGTTTGGAGCTGAACGGCGGCCGAGGATAGGAGAGTGACCACCAACTGCGCATTCTCTGGGCCGCCCCTTTTTCAGAAAGGTTCCCGGTCACCGACTCTACAGTACAGCCTTCCCGCTTAGAAGGAAGTTGATTCCTAATTTTTCCTCCATGATTAATTTAAAACTTTCTCAACGCTGCTGCCATGGAGATAATATTAATAGACAAAGCAATTAGGGAAAAAGGTACGGGGGGAGCTTTCTTGGAAGTAATTTAGCCCTTAAGTGGATTACAGAAGAACTGACTAGAGTTTCAGTTCTTTGGCCTAGAGGAGAGAGCACAGGGCCCGGGAGACAGAGGACCTGGTTCTAATCCTGGTTCTACCACTTGCCCGCTGTGTGACCTTGGGCAAGTCACCTCACTTCTCTGTGCTTCAGTTTCCTCAGCAGTTAAGAAGAGGGTTCAATGCCTGTTCTCCCTCCTACTTAGGCTGTGCACGTGTTGAAGTATGGGGACTGTGTCCAACCCTATTACCTCTATCTATCCTACAGCTCAGTATAGGGCTTAGCACACAGTAAGAGCTTAACAAATACCTCAATTATTATCATTATTATGTATCCTTTTGTCTTGCTTTATTCTAAGATGGAAGTTAGGCTGCTACGGGGAATCCACAAATTATTCCCATAACAACCACATAGTATTTTAATTACAGAACTGCAATTTCAATAGGGGAACTTTCGCATTATCAAAACAAATGTCAGAAACGACAGAAAACAAATCCTTAAACTGAATCCAACTTGTACTTCCCAAGCGCTTAGTACAGTGCTCTGCACACAGTAAGAGCTCAATAGATACGATTGATGATGATGAATCATTCCCTTCCAAACCTGGGCTCAATTTAACCCTCTCAGGATGATTTTTCTGACATAGGGTGCATAAAATTTCCCACCACCTTAAAATTCTTAGTTTTTGGATAATAACTCCCAAATCTCATCAGATTTCTACCTTTTGTTTGGCTTGTGTACCCTTTAGCTATTGTACGTTAATGGATTTGGGAACACTGATGTGATTTTCATTTTTCTTTTTTTTTTTTTTTTTTTACCAAAAAGAAGGAATGTGAGAACCAAACCAAATTCATAACTAACTCTAACACAGTTCACAGTACTTTGGACCTCACAAAATGTACATTGACCAAAAAACCACCGGCATTTGCCTGCCTCCGGCACCCTCTGCAGGTGAGCAGACAAATTCACAAATTTGTGTGAAAAACTACAAATCTGGTGAAAAAGCAACAAGGCCCATTATTGAATTTTGAAGAATTGCAGCTAACAGATTAAACTGTCACCGTTACCGGAACAGATGCCTTTAAAATCAGCTCCTCGTTGGCACATCCACATTTCTCCTCCGTTTGGAAATTAAGAGGTAGCAATGGGTCTACCTCTACGGTGAGCGAAAATGCTCCCGACTGATTTGATTTACCGCAGAGGCCACCCTGTGCTATTTTCTTTATTTTTAATTATCTGCTACCACCTGTTGGCCTGCCAAGATTCACTTTGTCAGTCACTTAAAGACAAATGGAATTTTAGCTTACCATCCCTGTTGGATAGCAAACAAACCAGGCCGTTCAGGCAGGTGTCCGTCACTTCGGAGATGTTGGTGGCACATCTGCCTATGGCCTGAATGGTCGCTGCCGCGAACTGTTTGTCCTGACTCTTCACATAAGTCTAAAGGAAAGAAGATTTCCATTAGCTGCATGTTGATCGCACCACCCGGAATCCCCGTTACATTATTTTCCTCCAAGTGGCACACTATCCCAAAATGTCTTTTACAAGCCCTATATTACGCATCAGATGTTACACTAACGTCGCGCTTTGTTAGGCTTGCTTTTTCGTTTGGATAATGTATTTTCATGACAACTCATGTCACCTGTGGCCTTGCGGGGGGCTCTGATTCTACAGAAGTATTCAGGGCTGCGTCACCCAGAGACGGCAATTAGTCTGAGGGCAAGGTTGGAGGAGTTGATGAGAACTTGGTCTTCAGGGAGGTTTCAGTCCATTTAACTAGCAGCATCTGTGAATCTTTGAATAACTTACCTGCCTGAAGAAAGAATTGGTCTCTTTCAGTGAAAGTGAGCTAGGGGAGAATGAGACTCGGGGAAGCAGAAGCAAGGATTCAATAGATTTATAGGATAAATAGATTTATTTATTCATTTTACTTGTACATATCTATTCTATTTATTTTATTTTGTTAGTATGTTTGGTTTTGTTCTCTGTCTTCCCCTTTTAGACTGTGAGCCCCCGTTGGGTAGGGACTGTCTCTCTATGTTGCCAATTTGTACTTCCCAAGCGCTTAGTACAGTGCTCTGCACATAGTAAGCACTCAATAAATACGATTGATGATGATGATGATGAATAGATGTACTATTTGGAAAGCCCCATGGAATGGGAAGAGGTAAAAACATCAACAAGAACGGTGGTTTATTTGAGATGTGGGTCGAACTACCTAAGTTCGACAATATAAAAAAAAAAAAGTCTGGCCAACCTTTATGTCCAAACAATGACGATTACTCAGAGTTCCTGGCGAGGAAAATCATCAGCATGCTCTGATGATATCCAATAATAGTACTTTGTAGAAATTTTGTGTGCTACAGCAATAATTCCAACAAGAATTATCACCTTGAAAAGGCTAATTAGATCCTCCCAAAGAAATATAACTACATGAAACGCATTCACTAAAAAGAAGACATTAATGCCATGGCAGAGTTGCCTATTTAACCAAAACAAAACAAAAAAAAAAGGTTATCAGTAAATAGAATTTATTACTCTTATTTATACATGTTTATTCTATTTATTTTATTTTGTTAATATGTTTTGTTGTCTGTCTCCCCCTTCTTGACTGTGAGCCCACTGTTGAGTAGGGACCGTCTTTATATGTTGCCAGCTTGTACTTCCCAAGCGCTTAGTACAGTGCTCCGCACACAGTAAGCGCTCAATAAATAAGATTGAATGAATGAATAATTGTGATAATGACAACACATTGACAACGAACCACAACATACAGACACGTGGGTACTCTTACCAACCTCACAGTGTTTTTCCTTAAGACAGTTTTTGTGACTCTCGACTTCAAGACTGAGAAATAGGGGAAGGTTCCTGGCTGGTGTAAGCCTAGAGACCGAAGGCAGTGGGGAGGATGTGATGGATCACCTGTAGCCAAAGATGTAGCGACTTCTGCTCAATCGCCCTTGGATGGCAGTGAATTCAGAGAGTGGGAGGGAAACAGCCAGAGTTTCGTGGGGTTCGCTTAGAAATTTAAAGTGAACGCTTGATTACTGTCTGGGGGAAGAAGAGGGCATTTCTTCTCGGGGAGTTTCCACATGGGGTAATGGTTTCCATTAAAATCCTGAAGAGTGATTTTAAACTTAGAAATAAGAAATGAAGTCCATTTTCTCCAAGTGCCCCTTGTTCCCACTGACTGAGGATGGTATAGCCCAGCTCAGTGCTTCCTGAGTATCAATTTGGGCTCTGAGAGCACACCTTCAAACTCTCTTTTAACCTCTTATTTTCTCCTAATCAGGGGGTTTGCTCTCTTGCTCGCGACTGAGCATCTACCAAGGGTTTTTAATCTCCCTCAAGAAATACGGTAACAGTTAAATATGATTCCAGTTACTCCATTCTCGAACATTTACTTGAAAATCCAAACAACAACAAAAGCCTAAAAAGGTCCTACCATAAATGCAATACGACACTGATACCTTGTCTACATTAATCTCACTGATGCATAAAATACTTGTGATTTTAGTTTAAATTTTCTAGATTAAAAAGAACTGGGGCACCTCACATTGAGAAAATGGCATGTATATACAGAGCTCTTCACCAGAAGAATAGGCTAAAGGTAAATGTATAATCAAATTTAATTTTCCAAAAGTAATTTGCTTTAGTTCAAAATTTTTCTTACTTAGGTTCTCTCCTCTCTGAAGGCAGCGCACTGTAAAAATTTTCAGCTATCTGCACTTTGTAAAGCAGACTGATGGTTTTACAAAGAAGGAAAAAGTACTTTCAGAGCTTCTTTGAACAAGAAAGCAGGGGGAAAATCTAATTAAATATTTAAAATAGACTTACACTGCACTAGATAAACATGTTTAAGAAAAATTCTCCATCGAGGTTGCAAATGTTAACAGCTTTATTTTATTTGATATATTTTTGTAGTGTGTGAACAACAATTCAATGGAATAACTGGGCATTTAATAAAAAGTAAAGGAATAAGCCATATATAATTATTAGACAATCTACAATGAAGTTTGATATATTTGATATATTTTTGTAGTGTGTGAACAACAATTCAATGGAATAACTGGGCATTTAATAAAAAGTAAAGGAATAAGCCATATATAATTATTAGACAATCTACAATGAAGTTTAAGTAAAAAATATGGGTCTTTATCAATGATAGAGGACATTTTCTATTTGATTTCTAACACTACCATAAGTTTAAGCTTGGGGAAGCAGCATGGCTCAGTGGAAAGAGCACGGGATTTGGAGTCAGAGGTCAGGGGTTCAAATCCCGGCTCCACCAATTGTCAGCTGTGTGACTTTTGGCAAGTCACTTAACTTCTCTGTGCCTCAGTTACCTCATCTGTAATCTGGGATTAAGACTGTGAGCCCCCCGTGGGACAACCTGATCACCTTGTAACCTCCCCAGCGCTTAGAACAGTGCTTTGCACATTAATGCCATTATTATTATTATTATTATTTAAAAATAAGCAAAGAAATCCCCTCACCTAGAAGAATTTGTTTCCTATATGAATCAAGGTAGACAACAGCTAGCTATATCAGGATAGCCAAAAGCTGGTGTAGACTATCCTCTAATTCCAGATTAGCCATTATGTCCCAGCTACCCATGTTATGGGCCAGAACGAGTCCTCCAACGGCCTCCCCCCGTTCCCGCAAGACGCAATACGGTGAACGTGTGGCCATAACCCACATGAACCCAAAGAAAACGTCTGTCCACCAACCTGAAATTCTCGAAGCAGCGTCGATATGTTGGCTTCATTTGCCAAATTTGTCAAGATCTCCAACTGAGAAAGAGCACACATTTAATGCAGTACAATTTAGTTGAGGAGATACTACAATTAGAATGCAGATCAAAAATTCAAATCCAACAGACAATTTTATTTACCCCTCCCTCAGCCTCCCAGAACTTAAGGACATGTCTGTAATTTACTTATTTATATTAATGTCTATCTGCCCTCTAGACTGTAGCTTGTGGGCAAGGAATGTGTCTACCAACTCTATTATACTGGACTCTCCCAAGTGCTTAGTACAGTGCTCTGCACACAATAAGCGCTCAATAAATACAATTGACAATGACTGATGATGAAAAGGACTCCAGCCTACATGTGGCTGCAGGGAATATAAATAATAATAATAAATAATTATAAATACATTTATAATAAATATAAATAATAAAAATAATAATAAAATAAAGATCACATTAAGAGGGTAAGTCATAAAACTGAAAAACATCCATACCTTCAGTATCTTGATCATAGTTGGATCTGTTGATCTAACATAGAAACTCTTCAGGTAAGGTTCAAACATACCCTAGTTTAAAGAAAATTTAAATGGTCAATGCTTAATTCATTCATTTTGCCATCAGAGTGTACATATTAAGCCCCATAAGGTGCACTGCACTTAAATTCTATATTATAGTTAACGTACCTTTCTTTGAATAGACATAGTGGCAATATTCTGCAATACAATGTACTGTACCTCCCTGGAAATCAAAAAAAGAGTATCATGGGTTACATTTCTCAATAAAATGACACCCGGAGAGAGCAATGCATTAAAGCAGAGAATCAGCAATATATTTCATTTTGAAGGAATGCACTTACATTTACTGCTAAAAGGCTTTTAGCAAACCCTGAAAGTTTATGACTCTAGTTTCCTAGTTCTGAAAAACTATTTTTGCCTAAAACTATCAAACTAGGTTCGATCTGTCAGGAAAAAGGCCTTACTACCCATCTTATATTTTAATGTTCAAACTGTGGATTGGGAAGCAAATGGCTACTCTGAGCGTGTACATGGCTTCGCTGCCATCCAAATTGGGAACGCTGGTTTTAGGGGTGACAGGAGGTAAAGGAGTATTTGCAAGAAGGGGTTGGGAGATGGCAGAGGGATTGTCTTGGTGAACCATGAAGGAGAGGAACACATAAAACTGTCCGACAAATGGGGCTGAGGAGATGCTAACAATATGTCAGTTACTCTGTCAAGGGTTGTAGGAAAGCCCCCCAATTTAAACCAATATTACAGTGATATAAATAATTGAAGAAAGGAAGCAGTCTTGCAGCATGGACCAAGACGATAGGGACAGCTCCACAAAGGAGGTTCGATTTATTTTAAGTGCATCATTCATTCATTCCATCGTATTTATTGAGTGCTTACTGTGTGCAGACCAGCGCTTGGGAAGTACAATTCAGCAACAAATTTGTTAAGTGCTTACTATGTACCAGACACTGTCCAAAGTGTTGGGGTAACCCCTTTCCTAAAAAAAGGCCCTCCCTTGACTGCCCCCAGCTACCTCCACTTACTGCCCTACCATTACTTTCAAAATTTCAAAGCAGTTTCAAAAGCAGCGTTGCTCAGTGGAAAGAGCCCGGGCTCGGAAGCCAGAGGTCATGGGTTTTAATCCCGGCTCCGTCACCTGTCAGCTCTGTGACTCTGGGCAACGCACTTCTCTGGGCCTCAGTTACCTCATCTGTAAAATGGGGATTTTACATTTTCCCCATCTTCCAGGCGATCACATGTGCAGCAGGGGGCTATCACGTGGCGATCACATGCGCAGAGTGGGGCGATCACGTGCGTGGCAAGGGGATGTCAGGGACGCAGCGGGGGCGATCACGTGCGCGGCACGGGGTGATCACGTGGCAATCACGTGCAGGGCATGGGGCTATCACGTCCACGGCACGGGGCGATCATGTGGCAATCACGTGTGCAGCACAGGACCGTGACGTGCACAGTGCTTAGAACAGTGCTTGGTATAGAGATAGTACTTGACAAATACCACAATTCCTATTATGACCTCACTACCATCCTCCCCATCTTCCAGGCCCATAACTTTGGCATTATCATTATCATTATATATTAACAGCGAGCCCCACGTGGGACAACCTGATCACCTTGTATCCCCTCCAGTGCTTAGAACAGTGCTTTGCCCACAGTAAGCACTTAACAAATGCCATCATTATTATTAAGATACCTTGAGGGAGTTGTCCTCAGAGGTTGCCTCTACTTCCACTTATCCAAATCTCTCCTTCATTGCCCCCCAGTCTGGCTTCCATATACTTCACTCCATGGAAATCGCCCTCTCTAAGGTCACCGGTGATCTTCTTGTCAAATCCAATGGCCTCTACTCTATCCTAATCCTGCTAGACCTCTCAGCTGCCTTCTACTGTCCACCGCTCCCTTCTCCTGGGAACATTATCTAACCTGGGCTTCATTGACACGGCCCTCTCTTGGTTCTCCTCTCTCTCTCTGTCTCTTTCACAGTCTCCTCCTCTCTCTCCCATCCTTCAGCTGCCCTTCAAGGCTAAATTCTCGGTCCCTTTCTATTCTCCGTCTACAGTCACTCCTCGGGAGAGCTCGTTCAGCTGTAGTAGTGACCACTCCTAGGTAGATGAATCCCGAATCTACATCTCCAGCCTGGCCTCTCTCCTCCTCTGTAGTCTTGCATTTCCTTCTGGCCGGAGGACATCTCTACTTGCTCGTCCCATTGGCAACTCCAACTAACACGTCCAAAATAGGACGGATCATCTCCCCACTCAAATCGTGTCCTCCCCCTGTTTTTCCCGTCACTCAGGAAAGCAGCATGGCCTAGTAGAAGCAGCAGGGACCTAGAAGTCGGAGGAGCTGGGTTCTAATCCTCGCCCTGCCAGGTGTCTGCTGTGGAACTTCAGGGAAGTCACGACTTTTCTGCACCTCAGTTCCCTCATCTGCAAAATGGGGATTCAATACTTGTTCTTCCCTCCTACTTAGACTTAGGGCGATCACGTGGCAACCACATGCGCAGCAGGGGGCTATCACGTGGCGATCAAGTGTGCGGCAGGGAGAGATCACGGGGCGATCACATGTGCAGCAGGGGGCTATCACGTGGCGATCACATGCGCGGAGTGGGGCGATCACGTGCGTGGCAAGGGGATGTCAGGTACGCAGCGGGGGCGATCACGTGCGCAGCACGGGGTGATCACGAGGCAATCACGTGCATGGCATGGGGCTATCACGTCCATGGCACGGGGCGATCATGTGGCAATCACGTGTGCAGCACAGGGCCGTCACATGCACAGTGCTTAGAACAGTGCTTGGTATAGAGTTAGTACTTGACAAATACCACAATTTGTATTATGACCTCACCACCATCCTCCCCATCTTCCAGACCCATAACTTTGGCATTATCATTATCATTATTTGGCATTATAGAAGCAGCGTGGCTCAGTGGAAAGAGCCTGGGCTTTGGAGTCAGAGGTCATGGGTTCCAATCCCGGCTCTGCCAATTGTCAGCTGTGTGACTTTGGGCAAGTCACAACTTCTCTGTGCCTCAGTTACCTCATCTGTAAAATGGGGCTTAAGACTGTGAGCCCCCTGTGGGACAACCTGATCACCTTCTAACTTCCCCAGTGCTTAGAACAGTGCTTTGAACATAGTAAGCGCTTAATAAATGCCATCATTATTATTATCAACTCATCTCTTCGATTCATCTCACATAGTCAACTTGTCACTACATCCTTTCAGTTCTCCCTTCACAACAGAACTAAAAGTGGCCTCTTCCTCTCCATCCAAACAGCTACAAAACTGATCCAAGCACTTATCCTAACCTGTCCTTGACTACTGCATCGGTCTCTTCACTGACCTCCCTGCCTCCTGTGTCTCCCGACTTCAGTCCCCCCTTCACTCAGCTGCCTGGATCATTTTTCTCTACTCCCCACGTTTCCCAGTTGAGAGAAAGCTTTACAAAGGAATGAAATGAAAGAATGAGGTGACTTTACAGAGGTTTTAAAATGGAATTTTACATACACTGTAGGTTGCCAGAGCCAAACAAAAACTTGCCAATATAAAGGTTTTGTTAAGAAAAGTTCACTTTAAAGAAATTTTAATACGTTTCGCAATTTGTCCATTTTTGGGTTATTTTTAAGAATTAAATGTAAACCAAAAAAATACAGCAGGACATCTTCAAGGCCGCAAACATACCTCTTTTGCACTGTTTCACCGAAATAATCATCCTTACCTATGCCTTGGTTTCAAACAAAAACAGTGGGGCTCTGACCCTCTCTGGTATTAATATAACTCCTGTCAATTTCACATCCAGTACTTTTTTATTTTTAAATGTCCTGCAACCACGTAAGTTCTAGGAATTTCCACAAACAACCAGCTCAATTGTACCTTATGACGCTTCTACTTACATCAGAGAATTCATATTGCTTGTACTGCAGTTAACATAAGCAGCATGGCACAGTGGAAAATGCAAAAGCCCAGGAGTCAGAGGCCCTGGGTTCTAATCCCTCCTCTCCCATTTGCCTGCTTGTGACCTGGGGCAAGTCACCATCTCAGTGCTTGTTCCCTCATCTGGAAAATGGGATTTTTATACCTGTTCTCCCTCTGACTTAGAATGGGAGTCCCATGTAGGACAGAGAGGGTTTCCAACTTGATGATCTTGTACCTACCCCAGTGCTTGACACATGGTAAGTGCTTAATAGCATGATATTACTAATAATTGTTTTATCAATAAAAAGAGACTTATGAATGTCAGCAGGCATGGTCACAAGCATAAAAAAAAGCTTAGCCACTCTCTGAATCAGCTATCAGAGCACAGCAAGACTTCAAATACATAAATATGACTGACTGAATGAATGAATGAAAGAGGAAGGGAGGGCACTAACGGAGCCCCTTGTTGGGTAGGGACCGTCTCTATATGTTGCCAACTTGTACTTCCCAAGCGCTTAGTACAGTGCTCTGCACACAGTAAGCACTCAATAAATACGATTGAATGAATGAATGAATTAAGCTTTGGTGCAAATCCAAAGCCTAGCTCTTGGCCACACAAACCCATGGCATTCCTCTCGTCTGTTTCCTCAAGGTCAGTACACACCATTTGGGGGATTTCTTTTTAGTACTTTTTCTCAGTAATTTTTTTTTTAATGCATATAGAAAGAAAGAAAGAGGGCAGTGGGGGAATTTGGCAAAGGAGGATCCTGAATTCTTGAGGGCTGTCAGTGGCCACTCCAAATAGGAATAGGTCAATGGTTAGGTTAGAACAATGGTTAGAACACGCAATGGGCTTCAAAACACTTTCAAGCTTTTTGGAAGAAATCAATATTTACCACTTGTGCCTGGGCTCGTTTTTGACAGGCTTTCATGAGTGTCAGTTGGACTTTAAAGTATTCTTTGTAAATGTGCAAATTCACATATAATGTCTGACTAAAAGACAAAGGATGCCTTTCCTAAGCTCTGAAGGAAGAGAAGGAGAAAACAGAAAGTCCAGACTCACCTATTGCTGCGAAGCAAACGCACTAAAGATTTGGACACAATTCCAGCTTCAGATTTAGGTGCTATATGCCAAAAGAGCTGAGCAACCCCCATCACCACCTGGAAAATATGGGTTTTCAAATGAGGTTAGGATGCTTACATCGTTTGAGAGTTATTGTGGCAGGTTACAGCGTGGAAAGTGAGAAAATGAGAATGACTCCATAACTTTCAGTAAGCTATCAAGATTAATGGTCACATGGAGGATCAACTGCATCTGAAAAGAAAGGGTCACCAAAACACAGAAGACCCCAGATTTAACAAACCCCACCTGACTGTGAGCCCATCATGGGCATGGAACGTGTCAGCTAACTCTGTTGCACTGCGTTGTCCCAAGCACTTAGTACAGTGCTCTGCAATCAATCAACCATATTCATTGAGGGCTTACTGCATGCAGAGCATTGTACTAACTGCTTGGGAGAGTACGACATAACAGAGTTGCTAGACACGTTCCCTACCCACGGGCTTCGGATCTCTGCACGTAGAAAGCGCCCAATACACAGTGCTGATTGAAAAAATGACTATTAGCTATAACGTCAATTTCAAATTCCATCTGCTTCCAAACGCTGCCAGTTCTTCCTGCACATCGCCTCCTGGATCTGCCCCATACTCCCCATCCACCACACCGCTGCTACCTGGGTAACAAGCTCTGGTCTCCACTCTCTTCTGCGTCACCCTGACTGCTCCCTTTATTCATCCCCTGTATATATGTTTGTACATATTTATTACTCTATTTATTTATTTATTTTACTTGTACATATCTATTCTATTTATTTTATTTTGTTAGTATGTTTGGTTTTGTTCTCTGTCTCCCCCTTTTAGACTGTGAGCCCACTGTTGGGTAGGGACTGTCTCTATGTGTTGCCAATTTGTACTTCCCAAGCGCTTAGTACAGTGCTCTGCACACAGTAAGCGCTCAATAAATACGATTGATGATGATGATGATCCCCCTTCCCAGCCCCACAGCACTTATGTACATACCTATAATTTTATTTATTTACATTGTCTGTCTCTTCCTCTAGACTGTAAATTCACTGTGGACAGGGAATGTGTGTTATATTGTACTTGCCCAAGTTCTTAGTAGCGTGCACTGCATACAGTAAGGACTCAATAAATATACTGACTCTGAATTAGACTTCTTCCTGGCCTCCCAGCTGCACCCCACTCCAATCTAAACTTCAGGCTGCTGCCCAGATTATCTTCCTGAAACACTATTTGGCTCACATCTCTCTCGTCCTTGAAGCTCATTACTGGTTTCCCAAGTCTCTTGGCATCCATGAAACCAGTGATGAGTTGCAGGGAGGCGAGAGATATCTCTTGGCGTCCATAAAAGACTCCTCACAATCAGGCTTCGAGGCTTTCCCCCCTCCTCACCTCTCTGTTTCACCCACTATCTCTGAATCTGCTGCCTTCATTCCCCTCAAACCAGCTTCCTAGTGTACCTCATTCTCCTACCTCCTTCCCCCGTTTACCGTTTCTAGTGATATCATTCGAAAAATCTTTGAGCTATAGACAATGAATGGAACAAGTTTTATCTTACCGCAGCATTCCTGCTCTGTAACAAAGGCTTTGTATTTCTAATCAGCAATCTATGGTCTGGATCCATGGTATACGGCTTCTTTACTTGCTGACTGGATTCTTGCTGTTCATCATCAGATTCGTAGAAATTCTTTTCATTGTTCTCTTCCAGAACATCATCCTGACAGGAGAAAAATCCTCCTCAGAAACCTAGAACAATAGCTCCGGTAGCTGTGCTCGATAATGCGAGGTCAAATATCCCGAGCTGGATCTTAAAAGCAAGGCTTTGAATTGCATATATCCTAAAGATAAGAGCCATTTTTGCTTGTGAAATACACAACTGAAAAATCATTTCTGGATGCAGTGATGAAGAAAACCTTTCATTTTCATGGATGTACAAACCATGTTTAGAAACCCATATTCTATAACTTCATGATCAACAAAAAGTAATTCTTCAATGAAATTGAGCTCTGTGTAACTGGAATTTGGGGAAAACTAAAGACTGAAGACATGAGGATTTTTGTTGACAGTCCAGATGAGCTGAATACATGTCTGAAGTTAAAATGATAATTTTTTTTAAATGGGAAGAGAAAGCCTTAAGATGCAAGTTTCTACTATATTTTATTTCTGTGACTCAAAGGCAAAAATCCCCCCACATCATCCAAGAATCTTTCCAAGAGCTTGACGTGTGGAACTGTAGAAGTGCAACCCTTGGATCATGTACCAGTAACGGCATTCATTAAGTGTATACTGTGCGTACAGCACTATATTAAGCACAGGGAAAGAAAATACAGGCGAGAATTTGACCTAGACCCTGCCTCCCGAGAAGCTCGCAACTGTGTATGAAGAACAGAAGCTGGCTTCCCTAAAAGGTCAAACCAAAGACCAGGGCAGATTGAATGCTCACTGTGGGCAGGGGAATGTATCTATTTACTGTTGTAGACTTCTAGACTGTGAGCCCACTGTTGGGTAGGGACCGTCTCCATATGTTGCCAACTTTTTTCATATGGTTTCCATATTTTGCACATAGGAAAACAGAGACAGATACCTAAGGATGAACTAAAACCCACCAGAAAGGCTGAAAATGGCCCCCCAAGCGCTTAGTACAATGCTCTGCACACAGTAAGTGCTCAATAAATACCATTGATTGATTGTACTATACTCTCCCAAGCGCTTAGTACAGTGCTCTGTACATCGTAAGCACTCAATAAATACGACAATGAATGACTGACCACATACACTAACTGGAATAGAGGCAACAGAAGGGTGTCTAACTATCAATTGTTTTAAGTGCTTACAGTGTGCAGAGCACTTTTCTAAGCGCTTGGGAGAGTACAACTAAATGAACACATTCCCTGCCCACAGTGAGTTTACAGTCTAGAGGACTGTAATTGTATACATATATATCATGCTAAATTCTAATCTAACATTTTACACTGTTTTAATTATGAGTGGCTGAAAATATGTACATTCTAAATGGGCAGTGATTGTTAGTTTAAAAAACAAACATAAATGAGGACAAACAAGGCAATGCCAATATTTGTGATGAAACATTAAATCAACCCAGGAAAGAGGCTAGATGAGGCATTTGTACTTGTACTTCCCAAGCATACTTGTACTTCCCAACTTGTACTTCCCAAGCGCTTATACAGTGCTCTGCACACACAGTAAGCATTCAATAAATACGATTGATTGATTGATTGATTTGTAGGAGGTTCTGGCAATTTAATTAGGAATGTGCCCTTCCCTGGGTAGTAGCAGAAAGACCAATGGCTCAGTTGGCTTCTTCACTGGGGGTTCCTCACTTATGGGGCTGGGAGGCTGAGGGGGGAGGCTCCCCACAAACTAGATGATGTCAAAGAGAAGCAGCATTGCTGAGCGGCTAGAACACGCGTCTGGAAGTCAGAAGGACCTGGGTTCCAATCCCCTCTCCGCCACACGTCTGCTGTGTGACCTTGGGCAAGTCACTTCGCTTCTCCGGGCCTCAGTTACACCATCTTTAAAATGGGGATTAAGACTGAGCCCCATGTGGGACAGGGACAGTGTCCAACATGATTAGCTTGTATCTACCCCAGTGCTTAGAACAGTGGTTGGAAGTGCTTAACAAGTATCACAATTATTATCCTCTTACCTCAATCAATGGTATTGATTAAGCACTTATTCTGTGCAGAGCACTGCACTACGTGCTTCGGGGAGTACAATATAACCGAGTTGGTGGATACATTCCCTGCCCATAATGAGCTTAAAGTCTAGAGGAACTGTATACCTCAACTTCCCCAGTTCTAGGCTGCCTTATCATGGCCACCTTCCCCCCAACCTCCCAGAAACCATCTCTATTGGTGTCACTGAAATAGAGTATTCTCTTATCCTCTCTAAATTCTTATGAGATCACCCATCAGCCATCAAAGTGATAACTTTATTTACAAGCTTTTAAGTGAGTTCTCATAGTGCCAAGCAAAATAAATACATTTTACAGTGCTTTTCAAAGTTACAAAGTTTCCTATGGAATTACTAGCGTTGAACATTCCTAGAGTTACAGAGCTCTGTTTAATAACTTTTCCCATGATCTGCCCACTCCCCTAAAATAAAACTAGGCTAAATCACAAGTGATAATGTCCGTATTTTGCACATAGGAAAACAGAGACAGATACCTAAGGATGAACTAAAACCCACCAGAAAGGCTGAAATTGGCCCCCCTAATTTGAAATATTACTCTTTATTTATTTATTTATTTATTTATTTTACTTCTACATGTCTATTCTATTTATTTTATTTTGTTAGTATGTTTGGTTTTGTCTCCCCCTTTTAGACTGTGCGCCCACTGTTGGGTAGGGACTGTCTCTACATGTTGCCAATTTGTACTTCCCAAGCACTTAGTACAGTGCTCTGCACACAGTAAGCGCTCAATAAATACGATTGATGATGATGATGATGAAAGCTCCTTGTGGGCAGGGATGGAGTCTACTGACTATTGTATCATGTTCTCCCAACTGCTTAGCACAGTGCTCTGCATACAATAAAGAGTTAAAAAATACCACTGACTGATTTGGGACCCTTGTCCCCTGTCATCTGCCTTGAAACTTTTATCTCCCAAATAATGGAGAATACAGCCAACTAAAAATATAGGCCTACAATAATGGTCTAAATCAAATGAAACTTTATTTTTCAAATTCATTTCCCAGAAAATCGGTTGTTGCTTGGAAGTCAAGGGTTATGAAGTCTACTCGGGTAACCTTACTTCTAAGCTTGGATTTGCCACTGACTCAGTATGTGACTTAAAACAAATGTACTTTTCTCTATTTGGATTCAGTTTTCTTTTCTATCCAATACAACCCACCCTTGTCCTGAGGCAGAGGACGCTGACAACAGCGGTGCCCAAACCATCACACTGAGTATCACACTGTGGCTCAAAATTCCCGACCCCAAGGCTTACCTACATGAGCCTTTTATCATGTCACTACCAGTTATGGGGGCATATGATCGAAAATGCCTGGGACCGAAATTCAATATGGGCAACGTGCAGCCTGAAACTTAAAATGCTTTCAGCTTTTTTTTTTTTAAGTATTTGTTAAGTGCTTACTATGTGCCAAGCACAGTTCTAAGTGCTGGGGTAGATACGAGGCAATCGGGTTGTCACACGTGGGGCTCATAGTCTTCATCCCCATTTTACAGATGAGGTAACTTGAGGCACAGAGAAGTTAAGGGACTTGCCCAAGGTCACACAGCTGACAAGCAGTGGAGTCAGGATTAGAACCCACGACCTCTGACTCCCAAGCCCAGGCTCTCCCGGCTCCGCCACATGTCTGCTGTGTGACCTTGGGCAAGTCACAACTTCTCTGAGCCTCAGTTACCTCATCTGTAAAACGGGGATTAAGACTGTGAACCCCACATGGGACACCCTGATCACTCTGTATCCCCCCCAGCACTTAGAACAGTGCTTTGCACATAGTAAGCGCTTAACAAATGCCAACATTATTATTATTATTCCATTAAGCCACGCTGTTTCTCTTTTGCTATGACCATTCAGTTCTCTCTGTCACCGATACCGAACATGCAATCGCCATGCTCTAGACCGTAAGCTCGTTAGGGGCAGGGAACATGCCCTCTAATTTTGGTGAATTGTGCTTTCCCAGGTGCAAAGTACAGTGCTCTGCACATAGTAAGTGTCCAGTAAATACCACTGATTGACTGATCACAGGGTCTGAATTCCTGTTTCAAAAAAAAAAAACTGATCATCATAATCAATGGTATTTATCGAGCACTTACTACACGTAGAGCACTGTACTAAGCGGTTGATTTGCAGGCATATTCCCTACCCACAATGAGTCAAGAAGGGAGGGTATGATGGGACTATGATCTAACCCTGTTTTGACTCACAAGAATAGTATGTTGCCAATTTGTACTTCCCAAGCGCTTAGTACAGTGCTCTGCACATAGGAAGCGCTCAATAAATACGATTGATGATGATTGATGATGAGTAGGAGTGGCACCCCCCCCAAAAAAATCAATCAATCTGTTATATTAATTGAACACTTACTTTGTGCAAATCACTGTGCTGTGGGTGGGGACTGTCTCTATACGTTGCCAGCTTGTACTTCCCAAGCGCTTAGTACAGTGCTCTGCACACAGTAAGCGCTCAATAAATATGATTGATTGATTGACTGATTCAATACAGTTAGCAGACAAGAAAAATCACTAGACCTGGAAATCCTTTAGAGTTCATACTGGGCTTTTTTTCCCCCCAAAGAAAATTGATTCATTTTGATCTCTGCAATTTTGTCTCACAAAAAACTCTTAAAATATATTCCTATTATCACCTTTCTGGAAATACATGACTTCGACCAAGGAACTCACTCGTCTATTAGGGGCTCTCTAAAGGCACAGCAATTGAATTACGCCTGTGCCCAAATTAGTCTTGAACGACTCTTGTTTTATTTAGCTCTAGGCCAAGCCAGCTAAGTGCATTAGTGATCCAATAAAACGATAGTACGCAATCAAATGCTGTAAGTGCTAGCCCTCATCAACAACCTGAAGTTTACTGTAATAATACAAATATTCTTCAGCGGCAGATGAAGAGACGCTAGGATAGGCTGCTCTATTAGCCCAGTAAGCCCATCAACTAGGTGATTAAATCAGACCCTGAAATACACATAATACGCCACCTTTAAATCAGCATTTATTTTTCCCTCCCGTTCTCCTTGCCATGTCCATTAACATACTTCGTTAGTGCTCAATTCCATTATTCTAATAAAGGACATCCGAGTTTTGCTTACTTTGCTGTACTAGTGCTC
The DNA here is from genome assembly GCF_015852505.1 of Tachyglossus aculeatus. Classification (NCBI taxonomy): domain Eukaryota; kingdom Metazoa; phylum Chordata; class Mammalia; order Monotremata; family Tachyglossidae; genus Tachyglossus; species Tachyglossus aculeatus. Next base: position 11,227,782 of record NC_052088.1, on the reverse strand, counting down.
AGGGTCACAGGTAGTAATTTTAGTAAGCAGTATGCAAAATAGTCATTTTTATTCATTAGTGTCTTTCCCTCCTCTTAAATGAATGCACGGAGCTTATCTTCCTGTTACAAGTATTACAATAAATATTACATAATGGACTCTATTAAAAATCTGCAAGCCACTTAAATGGTTTATACTAATTTATACATTATTGAATTTCTTCACCTTTTCTAAAATCAAGTTTTTTTTTTTTTTAAAATAGCTTGCTTAGAAAAGCGTAAAGGTGAAAAACACCTTTTTATCTCAGAACTCACTGTGTTATCAAGCACACGTCTCACAAAATACAACCAACTGCTATAAAACTGAATTTGGCATAAAGGTAGGGAGAAGTTCAAACAGTAACGGATTTTTAAAAGAAAATTACATCTTGTAGAGATGCCATGCCATTTATTCACCTCTTACTTTCACTACAATTATGACGGGGACTTTTGTAAAAGTGAACAACTAGACTCTAAAGGGTTTTATTTTATTCACCATAAATTCTTTATCTCAGCTGGAAATACACTCGTTCAAAAGGATGGTCTTCAATGAGCCTGGAAAAGTTTACTTGCTACTACTAAATGAACGCTCACTATCCATAGGCATAGGCATATACATATACCTGTATATATGTATATATGCTTGTACGTATTTATTACTCTATTTATTTATTTTACTTGTACATATCTATTCTATTTATTTTATTTTGTTAATATGTTTGGTTTTGTTCTCTGTCTCCCCCTTTTAGACTGTGAGCCCACTGTTGGGTAGGGACTGTCTCTATGTGTTGCCAACTTGTACTTCCCAAGCGCTTAGTACAGTGCTCTGCACACAGTAAGCGCTCAATAAATATGGTTGATGATGATGATGATGACAGACCAATACACAGTCAACTGGAACAAAGGAAGGCAGAGAAGAATTTGCCTCACTCATTGCCCATCATAGGTTTTCTCATTATAAAGCAGCATAGCCTCGTGGAAAGAGCACAGGACTGGGAGTCGGAGGACCTGCGTTCTAATTCTTGCTCTGCCATTTGTCTGCTGTGGGACCTTGGGCAAGTCACTTAACTTCTCTGTGGTTCAGTTTGCTCATCTATCTGTGTCTGCTGTGTGACCCTGGGCAAGCCACTTAACCTCTCTATGCCTCTGTTACCTCATCTGTAAAATGGGGATTAAGACTGTGAGCCCCATGTGGGACAACCTGATTACCTTGAATATATCCCAGGGCTTAGAACACTGTTTGGCATGTGGTAAGCGCTTAACAAATACCATTATCATCATCAGTGCTCTGCACACAGTAAGTGCTCAATAAATATGATTGATTTGATTGACTGATCATCATTACTACTATTAGTATTAGTTAGTATAACATATTATATTGTTCTATTACTGTATATTAATATATTATCATTAAATGCATTTATTATATTATTATATTGTAATTATAATAATAATACTTCTAATAAAATGGGCATTAAATTTTACTCCCTCCCATCTGGACTGTGAGCCCGATGTGGAACAGGGACTGTGGCCCAACTGATTACCTTGTATACACCTCAGTGCTTAAAACAGTGCTGGGTGAATATGAAGCACTCAAATACCTTTATTATTATTATTATTAACTGGGAATCTTGGAAATTCCTTTGAGTGCAATAAGGACGCCTCTATCATTTCCTGAGCCCCTAAGATTCGTTATCCTCCACCACGAAAATCTAGAATCTCAGTAGTTTAGCAACAGATCGAAAACTAGGCTCTTTGAACTGGTATCCTGCCACATTCCTTTTGTCCTAAGACAACTTGGGTGGAGGGAGGAAAGTCATTGGCCATTCCTCTACTCTTCAGAGTCCATGCCTCGGGCTAAGGGTGAGAGGGACTCTCTGATTCACCTTCCCGTTGGGAATTTTCTCATCCCAATTATCCTCAACAATGAAGCTCAGAAAAAGTTGACCAACTCTGACATCTCATACTCCCCCAAGCACTTAGTACAGTGCTCTGCAGAGTAAGCGTTCAATAAATCCCACTGGTTGATGGGCTGATTTACATTTTTGAATGGGATCAACAGAATAGTTTTTAGTATCATAAGGCCCTCAAAATCCCTTCGTGAAGTTCATTCCTTCGCTGCTTGAAATCCCTATAACTGCAAGTTTTGTAAACTACTTTGACCATGCATTCAGTAAATCCCACTGGTTGATGGACTGATTTACATTTTTGAATGGGATCAACAGAATATTTTTTAGTATCATAAGGCCCTCAAAATCCCTTCGTGAAGTTCATTCCTTCACTGCTTGACATCCCTACAACTGCAAGTTTTGTAAACTACTTTGACCATGCAATCCATTCAAATTTCACTCATGACCAAATTTCACTCGTGATGAATTTTACCATCATAATTATTCAAAGTCACATCCTCTAGACTGTAAGCTCATTGTGGGCACGGAATGTGTCTGTTGTTATATTTTACTCTCCCAAGCACTTAGTACAGTGCAGCTCTGCGGACAGGAAGCATTCAATAAATACAACTGTATTTAGGTACCCAGGAGCTCATGACCCAATCAATATACCAGGTTTTGTGTGCTTTTTATGACCTTTCTCAAAGTGAAAAATACACTTCGAAGAAGGTTGGCCTAGAGAAAAACAGTACGGAACATGGCTGCTTGGATATTTAGCTCCATCTGTAAGTCAGTTAGAATTCTACATGTTTTATACTACAGCCCAGTGACCACTACAACACACAGCTGGAAATGTGGGTTTGAGGACCATTGAACACTGAATTCTCCCCAATATATCACAATTACAGAAACACCTGTGAAAATTCCCAGAGTGTTCAGCAGCCCACAACACTCTCCATTTCTTATGGCTCTAGATGTTCAGTTGCAATATATAGGAGGCAACGTTACTGTGGGAAGGGAGGAGAGGGGGAGAAAGGGAGAGAAGCAGCACGGCCTAGTGGGAAGAGCACCGGCTTGGGAGTCAGAGGGATTCTAATCCCAGCTCTACCACTTGTCGGCTGTGTGACTTGGGGCAAGTGACTTCACTTCTCTGGGCCTCAGTTTCCTCAACTGTCAAATGGGGGTTAAGACTGGGAACCCCAGGTGGGATTTGGGCCGGGTCCAACCTGATTATCTACCCCAGCACTTAGTCCGGCACCTGGCACTTGGTAAGCACTTAATGAATACCATTTCAAAAAGATAAAAAGAGGGAGGGGGGGAGAGGGGTAGTGTGTTTGAGCCACTTGAGATGTTCTTTTCAAGTCAAAGTACAGGTTTTGGGTTATTCCCCACTGTGGCTTTACCTAACAGCTGATGACTTCCAAGTAAAAGTTTCAGGGTACCCAAGTAGCTTTCCTGGCCCTGATATATCAATGCACGCACGAATCTATAAATGCTATTTAGTGGTCCCAGGTGCTTTATCCAGAGCAGTGCATCCAATAAGTGTCTAGTAAATACTATTTCTAGTACTCCTGTTCATTCACGGTGAAACAGTTTATCAGGTCCGGTACAAGCAATAAAATGTGCACTCCTTGGTGGTAGTGAATGTGAGGGAGAAGGGAGTGACCCAGATGAGGAAGATGATACAAGCTAATGTTCCCATGAGCATCTCTAAATCACCCAACTCCCGGCTTTCCACTTAATTAATTAATTAATTATGGCATTTATTAAGCGCTTACTATGTGCAAAGCACTGTTCTAAGCGCTGGGGAGGTTTACAAGGTGATCAGGTTGTCCCACACGAGGCTCCCAGTCTTCATCCCCGTTTTACAGATGAGGTAACTGAGGCCCAGTGAAGTGACTTGCTCAAAGTCACACAGCTGACAACTGGTGGAGCTGGGATTTGAACCCCTGATCTTGTCTGCTGTGTGATCTTGGGAAAGTCATTTGACTTCTCTGTGCCTCAGGTCCCTCATCTATAAAACGGGGATTAAGACTGTGAGCCCCATATGGGACATGGGCTGTGTCCAACCTGATTAGCTTGTATCTACGCCAGGGCTTAGTACAGTGCCCGGCACATACTAGGCTCTCAACCAATACGGTTTAAGAAAAACAAAAACAAAACAAAAACCACAAAACTCCCAAACATCTAAAGGTGACTTTACAGAAGCCCAAGTTCCTGGGTCAGTAGATTTGGCATTCCAGATTTAGGGAGAAGAGCAATGAGTTTAGGACAGGAGAAATGCTTTTTCATTCTTCTCGACTTTACAGATGGCTCACTGAGGAACCTTAAACTAAATAATTCTTCCACAAAAGTAGGTGGACCAACATGAATAGGCCCATAAAGAACTCAGGACAGGGCTAATGAAAAGTAGGCAATACGTCCTGCCGTTCTACATCAATTGACCAATGAATCAACGCTATTTAATGAGCACTTAATAGACCTTGGGAGAGTACAATACAACAGAATTAGAAAAACATGTCCCCTGCCCATAATGAGCTTAGAGTGTAGAAGGGTAGACAGATAACCCTTCTGTCAATAAATACGATTGACTGATTGATTGATTGATAACCCTTTGTTTGGGTTTTCATGTAACTATGTTGGTAGGGAACTTGACTTTTAGACTATGAGCCCACTGTTGGGTAGAGACTGTCTCTATATGTTGCCAACTTGTACTTCCCAAGCGCTTAGTACAGTGCTCTGCACACAGTAATTGCTCAATAAATACGATCGACTGATTGATTGATGCACAGCTGTGGGCAGACGCTTATCCTGACTTAGCTTCGTGCTAAGGGAAGCAGTGGGCGGAGGATGGTATGGGTAGAATGCCGGGCCTTAGCTAAGGTGGACAAGACTGATTTTAATTTTTAGGAGTCAAAATGAAATCTTGACTCCACGGGTCATGGAACATGACTTCAATGGGTGACATGATGAAAACGTGATAGGATCCTCTCATAGCTAGCCTCTGAAATGCCAACTGGGGGAGGACTGGTTTCTAATCTTATTTTCAGTGCTGAGATTATTTTTTCCTATTTGAAAATTTTCCATCCTTAATTACACTGCTCATTCTTCCTTGCATTCGGCTAAACATCTTTTCTATTTCCAGTGTTCACACCTTCCTGGAATTTTTCAACTGGTTTAATTTATTGCTTAATCAAACTAACACTCTGAACTATAATCATTTAGTATTTACTGTGCTCAGCATCGCACAAAATGGAATTCAGCAGACGCATTTTCCAGGTTTGCTGAATATGAAATAGGAATTAAACGCATCCCTTCATGGGAAAGTTTCTGGTCAACTTTCTTTTCATAAGTTAAAATCTGATACTTTCTGGTTCCTAGACCCTACAAAACTTTTCTGATACCCATCACCAGCTCTGGATTTATAATCATTTTTGTGGGGGGCTGAGGGGAGGGTTCCATACCCTAGTGCCCAGGACTGGGAGACAGGAGACCAGGGTCCCAGTATTGACTCTACCTCTCGTCTACTATGTGACTTAGGGCAATTCCCTACACTTCTCTGGGGCCTCAGTTCCCTCATCTGTAAAATGGGGACAAAAGGCCAGTTCTTCTCTCTCCGACAGTGAGCCCCATGTGGGACAGAGTCCCTGCCCCATCTGATTACCTTGCATCTACCACAGAGCATAGCCCAGGACATGCTTAATAAATAGTCATTAAATATCATAACTTTATCTGGTCCAAACAAACTATAAGTACATCACATTTAGTGATGACCCAACCATATAGGTCCAGCACAACGTACCATCCATCTAAAGCTGAGCTTTCTTTATCCTCTACTCCAATTACAGATATGAAACAACAGCTCACAAAACCATGTCTCTTTGAGATTCTACTTGTGTTTTTTTTTCCTTTTACTAATGTGATGTCCTTACCAGACTCCCATGAAATGGTTTTTAGGGAGGTGGGGACGTAATCTGTGAAATATGGGCAACAATTTTTTTTAAAAACTCTACATGCATGTCATTTGGATTCGTTTTCCTAGGTTCACATTGCTCACTTGCCTACCTGCTGTTCCTATTTGCAATTTTTGCAAGGCCATTACTACAAATGATTCAAATTTCCTTTTTTACATCCTTGTACGAGATTTGTTTAAAGAATGAATTAATTTTTCTCAGCCATTTTAAAACCACCATTAATACACGTTCGTCTTGGTAGTTACGCTAATTCACTCTACAACAGGGTGGTTTTCTCAATGATCTCACCTCTCAGGAATAATAATATTTATTGAGCACCTATTGAGTGCAAAGCACTATTAAATTCTTGGGAAAGATCAACAGAAGCATCACATTACCTGACCACGGGGAGCTTGCACAGTAATCAAAAAGCAACGTGGCCCAGTGGAAACAGCACAGGCCTGAGAGTCAAAGGACCTGGGTTCTAATCCTGCATCAGGGACTCTGTCCAACCCAATTATCTGGAGTTTACCCCAGTGCTTAGTACAGTGCCTGATACGTCGTAAAAGCCTAACAAATACCTTCAAAAAAAGAGAAAGAATTTCCTGAGCCACAACAGTTCCAGACTAGCCCACTGTTGGGTAGGGACTGTCTCTATATGTTGCCAACTTGTACTTCCCAAGTGCTTAGTACAGTGCTCTGCACACAGTAAGCGCTCAATAAATACGATTGATTGATTGACTCCTGTCACGTATTCATTTAAATCACCTTTAGGAATTACACAATATTTAGTCAGGAAGCTTTTGATCCTCTTTAAAAACACTGTATCATCCCAATTGTTTAGAACAGTGCTCTGTCCACACTAAGCTTTCAATAAATATGACTGTTTAAAATGGTGAAAGACCCCAAAAGCTTTTCTCTTTTTCCAGTAGAAGGCACCTAACGTGCCTCAAATGCACCAATTTGAAGAATAAAATTGTGTATATAATAATGGCATTTGTTAAGCGCTTAATATGTGCGAAGCACTTTTCGCAGTGCTGGGGGGATACAAGGTGATCAGGTTGTCCCACGTGGGGCTCACAGTCTTAATCCCCACTTTACAGATGAGGTAACAGGCTCAGAGAAGTTAAGTGACTTGCCCAAAGTCACACAGCTGACAAGTGGCGGAGCCGGGACTAGAACCCATGACCTCTGACTCCCAAGCCTGTGCTCTTCCCATAGAGCCATGCTGCTTATCCATGTGTATATGTGAGTCTCTAAGTCTGTGGGATGGTTTGGATTTTCTTAGTCTTGGAAGCTCCGTGATTTCTTTTTGGAAGTAGAGATCCTGTTGTTTTGTCTGTTGTCTGTCTCCCCCTTCTAGACTGTGAGCCTGTTGTTAGGTAGGGATCGTCTCTATATGTTGCCAATTTGTACTTCCCAATCAATCAATCAATCAATCAATTGTATTTATTGAGCGCTTATTGTGTGCAGAGCACTGTACTAAGCGCTTGGGAAGTACAAGTTGGCAACATATAGAGACAGTCATCATCATCATCATCAATCGTATTTATTGAGCGCTTACTATGTGCAGAGCACTGTACTAAGCGCTTGGGAAGTACAAATTGGCAACATACAGAGACAGTCCCTACCCAACAGTGGGTTCACAGTCTAAAAGGGGGAGACAGAGAACAAAACCAAACATACTAACAAAATAAAATAAACAGAATAGATATGTACAAGTAAAATAAATAAATAAATAAGTGCTTAGTATAGTGCTCTGCATGCAGTAAGCGCTCAATAAATATGACTGAATGAATAAATGAATCTTGCCTCCACTAACGCTCCACTGCCTCCTCTTCAAAACATTGACGTTTCAAAAGAAGGTGATTACTCTTTTACAGTGATTTCTCTCACAAGCCAAGGCAAGTTTCCCCAATGGCAAGCATAATGCATCAGGTAGCAGTAGGCCCTATATTATACTCAAATTGCAACAATGTCCTTTGAAAGAAAATTTAACAGGTATCTTTCATTCCCGCTCATTTTCTTCTCCTATCCCATTCAGTTATGAATCATTTCTTGGAGTATATAGATCATGAGCCAAATCTTTAAGGGTCTATTTATCTGACTTGCCAAATGACTACTCTGTCTCAGTTACCACTTCTGGAAAATGTAGGTCAAAATATCTACGGCTCTTGGGCATGTGGGGATTAACTGGAAAATGATCTCTATTGTTCCCATGTTTTGGAGTGGGCATAATTTCATCTCTAAGCAACTGCATGAGCAAAAATGAAATCACAACCATGTTCTCATGTCACATCTTTGTTTAGCACAATAGATATGTGAATTTACATGCACTGGAAACAAATTTCATTACGCTCCTCCTCCCTGACACCTCATTCCTGGAACTCATCCCCCTCTTAACATCTACCTGATCTTCGGCAAAATCCTGCCTCCTCCAGGAGACACTCCCTGATATATTTTCTTCCCCTAACTTCCACTTTTCAGCACTTTCGAACTCCCAACCATCCATGGCACTTGGCTAAACATAGTTTTCATATTCTACCTATTTTAATATTCTGCTTATTCAAAGTCATCTTAACACTTCTATTTTCCTCCTAATTATAGAAGAAATCGTATCTCTCTCCACTATAAGTTGGTAAATTCCTTGAGGGCAGGGATGATGTCTTTTAACTACTGCACTCTTCCAAGCATTTAACACAGCTCTTTGAGTGCAGTAGGACTCAATGAATATGACTGATCAGCTCACCATTTAATGACACTAGTTTTAAGTAACTTACACGATTACAAGCATTATTGAACGGAATTATTAATATGCTGAAGTTTGAAATAGGCATCATTCATTTTCTTTTGCTCTAAAATGGGTTCCGTCTGAAATTTGTTATCCTCTTCATCTGTTGAAGGATAACTGGACCAAGAAAAAAAAAATACAGTGTGGTCGGGTAGTTTTTCTTTTTAAACGGCGGTAACAATGTTGTAAATTTCATTTTGGCAGAAAGACTTGTACAGAAGATGTAAGTGGCTATTAGGGGGATTTAAGCCAATGAAACACACAGTTGGTTCTTGTTGTGCGAATGCACACCCTCTGGAGAAGCAAAGGACAAAACCACCTTCTCACTCGGTCCCCTCGTCATTTCCCCCAAAGAATTAGGCCGTCTGCCTCCTTTGGAGAATCACTGACCCGGGAGTTAGAAATCTAACAGCTTAGATTGTGTTTCTAGCCAGTTCATTTGCTGTCTCGGGATACTTGGGGGCTCCCTAGGACTAAGTCCTGGTTTTGGTGACCTGCCCACTCCACCCCGGGGATGGGAAGAGGTGGGAGGATTCAGATAGGGCACCTGCACTATCTCCCCACCATTAACCAAAGTGGGGACCAAGATTCTGAGAGCTGGGCTAGGTTAGATCACCGAAAGATGCTTACAGTTCCCGAAGCGGTTCTGAGCCTCAGGATGGCCCAAGGAAGCCTATGATACCAGCAGGCTCGGGGAGTAAGGGCCTTGGTTGCTTTTCCAATGCACTTTAGAGAGTAAGCAGCCATGCCCTCAATTCCCCAATGTTGGCTACACACAGTGCTCTGCACACAGTAAGCACTCAATAAATACGATTGATGATGATCAGGGACATGCCCTGACTGCACTGTGTCTCTTTTAAGCAGTGTTGGGAAGAAAGTACATCAGATCCCCTTCTAAGTGTATCAAGGATACTCTTGAAATCATAAACACTATACCGCGAGCCCCCAAGGGACAAGGACCTAGTTTAATTTCCACCTGCAAATTCTCTCCCAGCTCTTAATACAGTCCCCTGCATCCATTAAATGGTAAATGAGAACTATTCCTCCTACTTCTACTTGGCGACTGCGTGCACATCAGAGGATGAGATGCTTACGAACGGTGTACGCTCTTAATGAATTTATTTTCCAATGGTGGGACAAGATATTTTCTCCAGGCTTACACACAGTTAGGGTGGCCCTACATGGCTTGGAGAGAGTTTAATCTCACAGAATGTATGCTAATGTTTTTGTATATGGAACAGGGAAACGAGGACAAAATTCAATAGTTATTACAGTTTGCTGTCCTAAGTGAATATTGATCTGTTTTATTTCTAATAGGTTCAAGCTGGCAACCCGATTCTTCTACAAATTGAAACTACTTCAGTAAAGCATAATTCCATCAACTCTTGATTATTCAATTTGTGGATTATCTAAAATCATTTGTTCTTTTCTTGCTAGGCCCACATTGGCCGTTTCATCTCTCATTACCTTTTCCATCATTAGAAGACAAGGGGATGGATTAAAAATCAAATCAGATCAGTTGGCCATACTAGCTGAAGGTATAATCCGGAAGGAGTGTGGAAAGTATTGGATAAAATGGGGCGTGGAGATTAATTCTGGATGTCCTTTATCTATGCTGTCGCTGCCTTCATGCCACAGATGACTGAGCATAGCTTAAATATATCTCCAGATTCTTAGATCTGGGAAAGCACGGCCTCCCCAAACGTCCCTGCGTCTAGAGACAATTAAGATGCTTCCTTCTTGGCTTTATGGCTACAGCAAAAACTGGAAATAACAACTTTATTTTTAACATTTATGTCAATTCTGACCCCTTCACTTCTCAACAGGATCTTACAGACTAGACGAGACAAGCTTATAAATAAATTACAGGTGGCTATGTACATTAGTGCGGTGGGGCTGGGGTGAAAATCATGTGCTTAAGGAGTGCAGACCCAAGTTCATAGGCCATGCAGAGGGAGGGCAAATGGGGAAAGTGAGGGCTTAGTTGGGGAAGGCCTCTTGGAGGAGTTGTGAATTAACTAGGGCTTTGAAGACTGGGAGAGTGATGGTCTGTAGGATATGAATGGGAGGGAGTCTTAGGCGAGTGGGAGGGCATGAGCAAAGGGGTCAGCAGTGAGATGGATGAGATCGAGGTACAGCGAGTAGGTTGGCATCATACGAGTGGCATGGGCAGGTTGGGTTGCAGTAAGAAGTTAGTGAGGTAAGCTATGATGGGGAGAGCTGATTACGTGACTTCAAGTCAATGGTAAGAAGTTTCTGTTTGATAAGGAGCTGGAAGGCCAACGATTGGAGTACTCTGAGGCGAGGGGAAACGTAGACTGAGCTTTGAAAAATGACCCAGGCAGCAGAATGAAATATGGACTGGAGAAGGGAAAGACGGGAAGCAGGGAGTTCAGCGAAGACGCTGATGCTGCCATCAAGAACGGTATAAGTGCTTGGATCAGCATGGCAGCACGGTAAGTATGAGAGCGATAGGGAAGAGACAGAAAAGCAGCGTGGCTCAGTGGAAAGAGCCCGGGCTTGGGAGTCAGAGATCATGGGTTCGAATCCCAGCTCTGCCACTTGTCAGCTGAGTGACTCTGGGCGAGTCACTTCACTTCTCTGGGCCTCAATTCCCACATCTGCAAAATGGGGATTAAGACTGTGAGCCGCACGTGGGGCAACCTGATCACCTTGTATCCTCCCCAGCGTTTAGAACAGTGCTTGGAACATAGTGCGCACTTAACAAATGCCATTATTAAGTGGGGTGGAAAGAACCATATCTGCTCACAAAATGGCTGCTCTATTTGACTATTTCACTAACCCAAGGACCCAAGTGGGATTATTATGCAAGAAAGTATAAAAATGAGGGGAGCAGAAGAAAAAAAGGACAGAAGAAAGACAAAGGCACAAAAGACTGCACCTTCTTCAACTGCATTCTAAAAAGAGCTGCATACCAACGGCACTCAATTAACTCCCTAACCCCTGCTGTTCTGTCCAGTTCCCATTTTTCTGCTCCTCCTCCCTTGGCCCAGTTCCAATGAATTAACTCTCCACGCCTATTCTGCTGCATTTGTATCCTTCTGCTCCTCCTCCTCTTCATAATAATGATAACACCAATAATAAGTGTGGTACTTAACTGTTTAGTATGTGGCCCACACTATGCTAAGAGTTAGGATAGATACGTGCCCAATTGGACACAAGCCCTATCTCACTTGGGGCTCACTGTCTAAGGGAAATAGGATCAGATAGGAAGTAGGATATTTAATCCCCACTTACAGAGGCACAGAGAGGTTAAGTGACTTGTCACACATCAGGCAAATAAGAAGTAATGCTATTTCCACTAGGCCAAGCTGCTTCTCAACTCTCACCAATCCTCCAATCTCCTTCTCCTGCCCACTTCTCTAGCACTACTTAAATTATACGGCATAAAAGATAGTCTTCCATTCCTCATAAATCAAGGTGGGGCCATTACACTGTGGAGACAATCCTGTGAGTAAATACAGGAGTTTCTCCAAGAAAGGGGAGAACAGGAAAGATACTCTACCTTTCTAATCAACTTTCACATTGATCCTTTCGAACCTTTACTTATATTAAAAGCTTGAGTTTTTCCTACCTGACCTTAAAAAGCCCTTCGTTTTCTGTTGATGTCATCAAAGGACTAGGAAAATTCTCTACTGAACCAATCCCTTATTGGACAGTTATATTTTGTTAAGAATACCTCCCTTTAAAAAAAATTTTTTTTTCATTGACCTTCCATATATGGTGGTGGCATATATGAAAGCAAACCATATAATAATAATAATAATGATGATGATGATGGTATTTGTTAAGCGCTTTCTATGTGCCAAGCACTGTTCTAAGCACTGGGGTAGATACAAGGTAATCAGGTTGTCCCACGTGGGTCTCACAGTCTTAATCCCCATTTTACAGATGAGGCAACTGAAGCACAGAGAAGTTAAGTGACTTGCCCAGAGTCACACAGCTGACAAGTGGTGGAGCTGGTGTTAGAACCCATGACCTCTGACTCCCAAGCCTGTGTTCTTTCCATTAAGCCACGCTGCTTCCCATCTTTTCCCTTTGCTGTCATAATCACTTAAAATGTTGCTAGCATCCCCTTTTTATGTTCAAGTAGATTTACCCAAATTCCCTTTCACACTATAAATTGGGCATATGAAAATCAAACAACATCCCAGCACCTCAGACTTTTTATGTCTTTCATTAGAATGTCACTTCAGGGAAGGACCCAGTAAGTTTAACTAATTTTAAGTGAAATGTTTTTAATGAAGTACAAAAATTCATGGTTATCTACTGTTTGGCCAACCAAGATTTTAGCATTGAACTAAGCTTGAAAAAAATAAGTGATCAAACTGGATTGAATAAATGAATAATAGTTATCCATATGTAAGAATTCATTTTTCAAATGGTTTTACAAAACACAGAGCCCAAATGGTTTCTGTGATTTTCATACACTGTACCGGTAGTTTGGCTTTATGTTGCCCTTTAACTACCTTAGCATTCTTGAGTACCTACCTGTTATTGATTTACTGAACCTGGTTCATTTATAGCTATCTTTTTTCTCCTAAATACTGTGTATTCATCAATTTTGTTGGCCTGCCTTCCCCATTAGACTGAGAAGATTGCAAAATACGAATTCAATAGCTAGTCTCCCTCCATCTTAGACAGTGAGCCTCACGTGGGATCTGATTATTGTCTTGTATCTACCTCAGCCCATAGTACAGTGCTTAGCAAAAAGTGCTTAACAAATACTACAATTACTATTAATACTATCTTTCCTGGGTTTCAGTTAGAAGGTAGTTTAACTATTAGTACTGGTCTTCAATTTTGAAATGTAAGTCTATTGAATAGTTTTTCTTCATACATCTCTCCCCTTGTTATGATATATTGCAATACTCCAGAAATATTCATTCTCATCTAAAGCATTTCCTATTATGTTAGTGCAACTAGAAATGTACCAGTGTGTGTACATTTTGGTGGCAATACTGAAATCTAGTTTTCCTTCAATCATTTTATTCTGTTTTAGTAAACCAGAACAATACCAACTGTTTGCGAGTGTGCGTGCTATCTCCATTTACAGTTTTTCTAACAAGATCTGACTACAGTCACTAAACGAATCTCTGAATGAATACTTGGGTCCTTTGGGAATGTTTGAACTCCTTCAGGCCATTAGGATTTCCACCCATAATAACTTTAAGATCTTACAGCTTCATTTCTAGCCTCTATCAACTTCCGCAAATCCTCCTACAATCTGGCTTTCAAGTTCATAACTGTGCCAGTGACATATCGAGATCATCAATCATCTTGTGACCTAATCCAGTGGCATATTTCCTTCTCCTCCTAAACCCTAAACAGCATTTAACCCTGCCACCTTTCCTTTCGCCTCCTTCTCCACACCTCCCATCAGTAATATTTATTAAGCAGTTACTCTCTGCCAAGTACTGTACTAACCGCTTGGGAGAGTACAATAAAAGATATAATCCCTGCTCTAAAATATCTATTTAACCCTCCTGATAACCTGTTTTTTTTACTTATCAATCATATTTATTCAGCACTTACTGGATGCAGAGCACTGTGCTAAGCACTTGGGATAGTACAATTTAAAAGACACATTTCCTGCCTACAAAGAGCTTTGTGAGGGGATCTTCTTACACCCCATTTCTCTGCCTTAGTCTTTGTCTTGTTGACCCTTTCTTTTTCCCCGACCTTTTAACTGAGAAGGTACCCCTGGATTCAGTTCTGAATCCTTTACTCATCTCCTACCTTCATTCCATCCAAATGTTAGTCTACTCTATTTCAACCACCACTTCTTTACTAAACTGCATTTCTCTCACAAGAGGATACTCTCAGAATCAACCGCATTGCGTGCCTGTGTGCACAAAATTGATGCTTAGATTAGATGCTTAGATTAGACTGATGAGATGCTTAGAGAATGCCCAAAGAAGTAAAAGACATTATAATAATTGTGGCATTTAATTGTGGCAATAATTGTGGATAAGTGCTTACTATATGCCAAGTGCTGTACTAAGCGCTGGGGTAGATGCAAGATAATTAAGTCCCACATGGGGCTCACAGTCTAAGTAGGAGGGAGAACAGGTATTGAATCCACATTTTGCAGGTGAGGGAACTGAGGCACAGAGAAGTTAGGTGACATGCCCAAGGTCACACAGCAGATTAGTGGTGGTGCTGGGATTAGAACCCAGGGCATCTGGCTCCCACACCCCATTATCTTCCCACTAGGCCATGCTAGCTCCATGCCCTCATACGACATGTTGTTGTCTGTCTTCCCCTTCTATACTGTGAACCCGTTGTTGGGTAGGGACTGTCTCTATACGTTGCCAACTTGTACTTCCCAAGCGCTTAGTACAGTGCTCTGCACACAGTAAGTGCTCAATAAATATGATTGAATGAATTAATGAATAAGGCTTTTGTACTACTGGTTCATTCACTCCTTCAATCATATTTATTGAGCACTTATTATGTGCAGAGCACCGTACTAAGCACTTGGGAGAGCACAATATAACAATAAACAGGTGCATTATCTGCCCACAACGAGCTTAGAGACTAGAAGGGGAGACAGACGTTAATATAAATACATTACAGATACATACATAAGTGCTGTGGGGCTGGAAAGGGGGATGAATAAAGGGAGCAAGAAGGAGTGGGAGGAGAGGAAAGGAGGGCTTAGTTACGGAAGGCCTCTTGCTATTTCATATGAATATCAATTTAGCACTGCAAAAGCAGAGCTCCAAATTCTCACATTTCCCCTTTATGCCTGGTGATGCTCTTCTCCAAATAACTTCTAAAGGCTAAAAATGAATCGCATCTGGAACTTGATTTAAAAAATATTTTTTGAGCAGGCTTTTGTGGTTTCTTAACTGCTTTCTTAAAACTTAGTTCTTTTTTATTTTTTTTTTGGCATTTATTAAGCGCTTACTATGTGCAGAGCACTGTTTTAAGCGCTGAGTTAATTCCAGAGGATTTTTCCCATGGAGAAAATTTCCTCCAGAGGACCTTCCCTGCAGAGAAACTAAATTTAGAATAACTACACAAAGCTATGATCCCTGTCAGATTCACCTGTCCCTCCCACACCCCACCCAGGAGAGCATAATATAGGCTGTTGCTCCTAGGTGCTTATTTATCAGATATCAACCAGTTGAGATTTATTGAGCACATAAAGCACTGAACAAGAATTTATAGAGGGTTGCCAAAACTGTAATAGATATGTTTCCTGCCCTTGGGGAGTTAACAATCCAGTGGATGACTCAGGATAGACACTAATCCCGGCATTCACAGACAAAATAGGCAGGAATACAAATATTTATACAAGATATCAATAAAATAAAATTCTAAAATACATAATAATAATAATAGTGGCATTTGTTAAGCGCTTACTATGTTCCAAGCATTGTAGTAAGCACTAGGATACAGATACATGATAATCAGGCTAGACGCAGTCCCCATCCTACCTAGGGGCTTAGTCAAGAAGGAGAACAGGTATTTTACTGCCATTTTACAGACAGGTACCTCTATGGGACAAGTTGCAAAACTATGTATTATATGTTGTACCTATTTCTGTCTTACTCATCCACAGTGATGCAAGCCCCTTAGAGGCAGGGAACGTATCACTCCTTTGATTTGCATTTCCCAAGGGCTTGGTATAATGCTTGGCTACAGCGGGACAATGGGTTTTAATTTGTGTTTTAGATTTTTTTTACCCTGTACAGCCTTAAAAACTGAGATGTGACATCATGTAAAGCACGTCTATAATGACGTAAATGAACTACATTAAAAATCTCTTCTGCTGCTAAAGATGCCTCGTTGTATATGATGTGTTCATTTGAGAACTTACTGACAAAAGTACCCATCCCAGGTCATCTAAAAGTATATATTTCTACTGATTTTCAATACACAATATACAGGGGCTACAGCTGAAATCAGAAACATACCAAGTAGAGCACTTTAGAGGTTATGAATACATATATCCCCCCCGTGGCTTCAATTTCTCTTTTTAAATGGACAGATGAAAAGTATCCTGGATGAAAAAGTTCAGTTTCGATATGCAAAAAAATCACAGGATTAATACCAGTCCTACTCACTCCTCGTCCTTTGTTTCAGAGTAATTAATCGATCTCACTGGAGGAGCCCAGGGGATTCCCAAAACCATGCTCCTAAGGTTCCCTTTTCATGTTCGAACGGCTTAAAAAGACCACATTTTTTAAAACTAAAACCTAAATGTCTAGAGCTACCCCCTCAGAGTCATTCTGAATATTCCCGGCATAGTATAAAGCTTGATTTTTAAGACCTAGGATTATTCAAGCTTGACCCAGTACCCAAAACAAACCACAGTGGCTGACCATCAGGTAAGGTGAACATAAGAACATAAAAATGCAAATGCGCATTTTACCCATCTCTTGAATTTATTAACCTAAAAGGTTTAATTTCCATTTTCCTGCATCAGCTTTATTTATAAAATGTCGTGCCCTATAAATATGCTGTTATTTTCTATAGTCAAGCACCCTCTTAACAAATCTTCTCATTAATATGTAAATTTAAAGTCAATCGGTCTTCTCCCTGACAGCGCCATGAATTCCTAGTGCACTGTATAATCGGCTTTGACTTGGCATCCACTATTCATCATCAAAGATGTCAGTTAGAAAAATTATGGAAAATGCACTGCAATTGATATGACTGCAATCTACTTTGTCAACACTTAATTGTTCCTCAAATCATACATTTACATATAAACAGCCTAAATACTGATCTATAATGATATAAATAAACTAAATTAAAAATCTCTCTGCTGCTGAAGATGCCTCGTTGTACACGATGTGTTCATTTAAGAACTTACTGACAAAAGTACACATCCCAGCTCATCTAAAAAAATATATTTCCCCTAATTTTCTATTTTCAAATACAATTTTGCCTTGAAGATAAAAATACAAGCAAATGTTAAACTAGCTTATTATAAAATATATCTTTTTTTCAAAAATGGAAATTGAATTGTTTTCTAATTTCAATGGATTAACACTCTCAAAAATATAACTTTATGGGGAATACAAGCCAGCAGTCGTATGACCATAGAGTATTTTAACTAAACAACTTTAGTCAGAAAGAGGTTGATTATGAGACTTTAAAATAAGGAAGAAATAGTTTCAGGAAACAAAATATATAATAATAATAATAATAATAATAATAATAATGATAGCATTTATTAAGCGCTTACTATGTGCAAAGCACTGTTCTAAGCACTGGGGAGGTTACAAGGTGATCAAGTTATCCCACTGGGGGCTCACAGTCTTAGTCCCCATTTTACAGATGAAATAACTGAGGCACAGAGAAGTTAAGTGACTTGCCCAAAGTCACACAGCTGACAATTGGCAGAGCCGGGATTTGAACTCATGACCTCTGACTCCAAAGCCCGTGCTCTTTCCACTGAGCCACGCTGCTTCTCGTGTGATATAGTTTTTGCTCTTGATTCTGTAATCACTCCCACTGGCTGCTTATATTCAAAGAATATGAGACTATATCTTGTTTAGAATTTAAATTACTTTAAGCAACTTTTGCGAAACTATTTTATTTCAATCAACAATTAAGATGGGAACTCCAAGCCGGAGAATTATCATTTAGGTCACATGTATTGTGTTGACTGATTCTTTGTTGTATTTCTACATTAACAGTAGTTGAGATAAGACTAGGGCTCCTTAATTTTCAAAATAAGTAACCAAATGGCACTCAATTTTTATGCAATCAATTTTAGGACACACATTAAGAGCTTAGAAGAAACCACAGCTGATATCCCAGAGCATTTTGAGAGACCTTGCAAAATCGTTGTGCAACCCAAAATAACTCGAACTCAAATCATCTCTACACTGGCCCTAGTAGGAAGGATGCCAACCCATCACCTGTCTACTCGTTTTATTTTGTGGTCTGTCTCCCTCTTCTAGACTGTGAGCCCGTTGTTGGGTAGGGACCGTCTCGGTATGTTGCCGATTTGTCCTTCCCAAGCGCTTAGTCCAGTGCTCTGCACACAGTAAGCGCTCAATAAATACAACTGAATGGATTTGACCTATCTTGAACCTGCTACCTCACTATCCCCAAGGCCAACAAGTGTCTCCGAACCAGAGTTTTTGCTCTGGAAAGGACTGTGTCCACTACTCTTCCGGCTCCAGTTCTGGCCTCCAGCTGCAAGCTTTCAAGGAAAAGACTAAGAATAATATCAATCAATCAAGCGTATTTATTGAGCGCTTACTGTGTGCAGAGCACTGTACTAAGCGCTTGGGGAGTACAAGTTGGCAACATACAGAGACAGTCCCTACCCAACAGTGGGCTCACAGCCTAAAAGGGGGAGACAGAGAACAGAACCAAACATACTAACAAAATAAAATAAATAGAATAGATATGTACAGGTAAAATAAATAAATAAATAGAGTAAAAAATACGTACAAACATATATACATACATATAGGTGCTGTGGGGAAGGGAAGGAGGTAAGATGGGGGGATGGAGAGGGGGATGAGGGGGAGAGGAAGGAAGGGGCTCAGTCTGGGAAGGCCTCCTGGAGGAGGATTATAGTATAGGATTATAGTATAGGATTATAGTATAGTATAATATAGGATATATTAATAATAATAATAATGGCATTTATTAAGCGCTTACTACGTGCAAAGTACTGTTCTAAGCGCTAGGGAGGTCACAAGGTGATCAGGTTGTCCCACTGGGGGTTCACAGTCTTAATCCCCATTTTACAGATGAGGTAACTGAGGCACAGAGAAGTGAAGTGCCTTGCCCAAAGTCACACAGCTGACAATTGGCGGAGCTGGGATTGGAACCCATGACCTCTGACTCCAAAGCCCGGGCTCTTTCCACTGAGCTACGCTGCTTATTATCACTATAATAATGATTATAGTTGTGGTATGTGTTAAGCTTTTACTAAATGCCAAACACTGTACTAAGCGCTGGGGAAGAGACAAGATATTCGGATTGGGCACAGTTCCTGTCCCGCGTGGGGCACTCGGTCTTAATCCCCATTTTCCAGATGAGGAAACTGAGTCCGAGAGAAGTTAAGTGACTGGGCCAAGGTCACAGAGCAGACAAGTGGTGGAGCAAGGATTAGACTCACAGGTCTGTGCTATCATAGACTAGCAGGAGTTGTGAGAGTAGCTCCAGTGCAGTAGTTAAGAAATATTTCATGAGCGGCCTTGGGTGCGATCATCATCATCATCAATCGTATTTATTGAGCGCTTACTATGTGCACAGCACTGTACTAAGTGCTTGGGAAGTACAAATTGGCAACATCTAGAGACAGTCCCTACCCAACAGTGGGCTCACAGTCTAAAAGGGGGAGACAGAGAACAAAACCAAACATACTAACAAAATAAAATAAATAGAATAGACATGTACAAATAAAATAGAGTAATAAATATGTACAAACATATATACACATATACGATGCACTGTACGAAGCATTTGTGGACATGTCCTCTGTTCACAAGGAGCCTATACTTCCATGGGAAACGCAGACATGAAGAAATTTACAAACACGGTAATGAGAACAAATTGACAACTCATTACCTAACTCAAAGCGCAGGGGAAGAGTATAAATCAATCCATCATATTTATTGAGCGCTTACTGTGTGCAGAGCACTGTACCAAGCGCTTGGGAAGTCCAATTTGGCAACATATAGAGACGGTCCCTACCCAACAGTGGGCTCACAGTCTATAAATACCTACTTAAGAGCTGAATTTCACCCTGGGGACTTGGGAGAGCCCTGCCTGCCGTTTCAACAAACATCGATAACCTTGGGGAAGACGAGCAGGAGGAAGGGGTTCGAGGCTGAGAGTGGAGAGGAGGGTAAAGAGGCACGGAGGGGCAGGAGTTGTTCTACATTCTAGTCTAGTTGACCACGTGTCTTTGATGAATGGGCTCTCCTACAACGTATGGAATGATCAAATGGGAGGTAGCGTCAATTGAGCCCAATAATAATAATAGCGGTATTTGTTAAGCACCTAATTTGTGCCTGACACTGTACTAAGCACTGAAAAGGTGCCCACAGAGCCCACTGGGAGCCCCTTGAGCCCATGCAGCACCACAGCGGCTCATTCCAACCCCCAATCACTGGGGTCTAGCCCTGCTCTTCTTTCATTCAATCGTATTTACTGAGCACTTACTGTGTGCGGAGCACTCTACTAAGGGCTTGGGAGAGTGCAGTACAACAATAAACAGACATGCTCCTTGCCCACAATGAGCTTACAGTCTAGAGGGTGGGTACACAGACATTAATATAAAAAAATACAGCTATGGACATAAGTGCTGTGGGGCGGGGGGAGGGTGGATGAGCAAAAGAAGCACATCAGGGTGACACAGAAGGAAGTGGGGGAAGAAGAAAAGGGGGCTTAGGCAGGGAAGGCCTCTTGGAGGAGATCATCATCATCATCAATCGTATTTATTGAGCGCTATGTGCAGAGCTCTGTACTAAGCGCTTGGGAAGTACAAACTGGCAACATATAGAGACAGACCCTACCCAACAGTGGGCTCACAGTCTAAAAGGGAGATGTGCCCTCAATAGGCTTTGAAGTTGGGGGAGAGTAACCGTCCGTTGGATTTGAGGAGGGAGGGGTTCTAGGACAGGGGCAGGACACTGGCGAGGGGCCGGTGGCAAGATAGACAAGATCAAGGCAGAGAGAAAGCTAAGATTAGAGGAGCAAAGTGTACGCCCTGGGCTGTAGTAGGAGAGTAGAAAGGTGAGTTAAGAGGGAGAACTGGACCAGGTGCACATTGGAGCTGAATTTCCACACATCTTCAGGACTGCTAGAGTGTGGAAAACGTGATAGCTGCCAGATTTCCACTGATTTTGCTCTACTGGGTTAGCCCACCCTCATGTGTCCATCATAATTGATTGACTGATTCTCTCCACCCCCCACCCCTTCCCATCTTTAGGACTGTGAAGCCTTTATAAGTCAGGGACCATATCTGAAAAATTATCCTTATATATAGGGCCCAGCATGGTAACAGAGCATAATGAATGCAATAAATAGTACTAACGAAAGGATTCAGATAGGCAAGTGGATCACTGAAGATTTGGAGCACATATTCGTTCCATCCAAACCCATCAGCCATGGCAGCCCATACACTGGAGATTTATATGTTCTGGAATTGTACATTCAATTCCTTCCACTGATTCCTTCATTTATCCTTGTGTCTGTCTCCCCAGTTAGAATATAAGCTCCATGTGGGCAGAACCTATCACACCTCTTAGTCTTATACTTATAAGTATTATAAGTATAATACTTATAAGTCTTATACTTTCCGAGCTTTTAGTAACAGTGCATTGTCTACAGCGGGGCCAATATGATTATAGAGAAGGACAGAGAAAACTGAATCAAGGAGGCCAGCATGCCCTTTGAGAAACTATCAACCACACTGTGGTGTGGTATCAAGCCTAAAACCAAACTACATGTCTACTGAAATGTGGCTCAATCTTCTCTTCTGTCATGAGCCCTGGGCCACCTCCGGCTCGTTGTACAGTTCCCTCAGCATCAGCTTAGGCTTATACTCGATACCAGATGGGAAGACAAGACCGCAAACAGAGTAGTCAATCTCCTAGAATTGAAGCTCGGCTCACCTTAACATCACTATGCTGGGTGGGACATGTGGAGCGAATGAACGACAGCAGAATACCCCATACAAAATTGCTTTGTAGAGAGCTGAAATTAAAAAGCTGAGAGCAAGGAGGAACAAGATAAGACAGAGCCTCAGACAAAGCCGCCCCCCAGCTGTTCACTGGGAGTCAATTGCTGAGGACAGACCAGCATGGTGCACTGCTTTCCGAAAAGGAGCAACTCTTTTCAAACAAAAGCTCTGAAAGGAACAAGAGGAAAGAGTCTACAGAGAAAGCAGCACCAAGAGCTGCCAACATTTAAGCATGACAACACGAGACAACACCATTTTTGTGAGGCTAATGTGGCCAGGGCCGTGGTTCCTGGATTAGACTTTTCAGCCGCACAGTCCCTCGTCAGTGGTCAGTCGTCAATTCCACCATCAGTGGTGTTTTCTTCGACTACATATCATAGGAAGGGCACAGGCTGACGGTCAGGAGACCCAGGTTCTGGTCTCAGCTCTGCTCTTGGCCTTCTGGATGAATGTGGGCAAGTCACTTAACCTTTCTGGAACTCAAGTTTTCTCATATGTAAAATGGGGCTAAGATCTCCAAATTCCTTTCCCCTTAGCCTATAAACCCCAGGCAGGACACAGACTGGGGGGGGGGGGGAGGGGGGGGCTCACAGTCAAGAAGGTAAATGACGCCCAGAGAAGTGAAGTGACTTGCCCAAGGTCACACAGCAGAAAAGTGGCAGAGCCGGGATAAGATCCCAGGTCCTTCTGAGTCCCAGGCCCGTGCTCTATCCACTACACCACACTGCTTCCCTAGAGCAGTGGCATACTCCCGATTGCCACGGCGGCTGCAAATTAACAACGAACTGTGACTTGCCCAACAAGTGAAGAGCTACATATGGCTCCTGAGCCGCGATTTGGCCAACCCAGGTATACATAATAATAATTTTGGTATTTGTTAAGCGCTTACTATGTGCAAAGCACTGCTCTAAGCGCTGGGGAGGACACAACGTGATCAGACTTGCCCAACAAGTGAAGAGCTACATATGGCTTCTGAGCCGCGATTTGGCCAACCCAGGTATACATAACAATAATTTTGGTATTTGTTAAGCGCTTACTATGTGCAAAGCACTGCTCTAAGCGCTGGGGAGGACACAACGTGATCAGACTTGCCCAACAAGTGAAGAGCTACATATGGCTCCTGAGCCGCGATTTGGCCAACCCAGGTATACATAATAATAATTTTGGTATTTGTTAAGCGCTTACTATGTGCAAAGCACTGCTCTAAGCGCTGGGGAGGACACAACGTGATCGGATTGCCCCATGTGGAGCTCACAATCTTAATCCCCATTTTCCAGATGAGGGAACTGAGGTCCAGAGAAGTGAAGTGCCTTGCCCAAAGCCACAAAGCTGACAAGCGGCAGGGCCGTGACTTGAACCCATGACCTCTGACTCCCAAGCCCGAGCTCTTTCCACTGAGCCACGCTGCTCCTCTATCACATGGAATATACATCACATGGAATGGCAGGTTCAATATAATTCATGGAATTCACCCGATTCTTAACAATTCCGACCACGTCTGGTTCATTAGCCAGTTAACAAAACAGAGCCTTCATAGTAGTATGCTATTAAAAGGGAAAAAAATGAGTAGGATGAGCAGAGACATAGTTAAGGAGGGGGGCAAACAGCCCCTCACAAAGCTCAGGGGGCAATGACCAAAGAGAAAACTAAGATATTAAGGGAATTCACTGGCCGGGAAGAATCACGCTACTGGGCTGCTCTTGGTTCCTGTTGGGAATGTCCTGAAGCAGCTGGTTGGCACAGTCCGTGGGAGTGAATGCCGCTGTGGTGGGCTCCCAGTAGGGCCCTTCTAAAACCACATCTGGGCTGTGAGCCCGCTGCTGGGTAGGGACCCTCTCTATATGTTGCCAACTTGTACTTCTCAAGCACTTAGTACAGTGCCCTGCACACAGTAAGCACTCAATAAATACGATTGAATGAATGAGCCTAGGCAGGAGGTCTTCTCCCAATCGATTTCTCACCTTACAATAACTGCAGTATCTGTTACTGCATGCCAGACACTGTACTAAGTGACTGTGAGCCCACTGCTGGGTAGAGACCGTCTCTATATGTTGCCAACTTGTACTTCCCAAGTGCTTGGTACAGTGCTCTGCACACAGTAAGTGCTCAATAAATACGACTAAATGAATGACTCCAGGCAGGAGGTCTTCCCCCAGTCAATTTCTCACCTTACAATAACTGCAGTATCTGTTACTGTGTGCCAGACACTGTACTAAGTGACTGTGAGCCCACAGCTGGGTAGGGACCGTCTCTATATGTTTGCAACATATACTTCTCAAGCGCTTAGTACAGTGCTCTGCACACAGTAAGCGCTCAATAAATACGATTGAATGAATGACTCTAGGCAGGAGGTCTTCCCCCGATCAATTTCTCACCTTACAATAACTGCAGTATCTGTTACTGCGCGCCAGACACTGTACTAAGCGACTGTGAGCCCACTGTCGGGTAGGGACCGTCTCTATATGTTGCCAACTTGTACTTCCCAAGCGCTTGGTACAGTGCTCTGCACACAGTAAGCGCTCAATAAATACGATTGAATGAATGAATCTTGGCAGGAGGTCTTCTCCCAATCGATTTCTCACCTTACAATAACTGCAGTATCTGTTACTGCATGCCAGACACTGTACTAAGCGACTGTGAGCCCACTGTTGGGTAGGTACTGTCTCTATATGTTGCCAACTTGTACTTCCCAAGCGCTTAGTACAGTGCTCTGCACACAGTAAGCACTCAATAAATACGATTGAATGAATGAATCTGGGCAGGAGGTCTTCCCCCAATCTATTTCTCACCTTACAATAACTGCAGTATCTGTTACTGCGTGCCAGACACTGTACTAAGCGACTGTGAGCCCACTGTTGGGTAGGGACCGTCTCTATATGTTGCCAACTTGTACTTCCCAAGTGCTTAGTACAGTGCTCTGCACACAGTAAGTGCTCAATAAATACGACTGAATGAATGACTAGGCAGGAGGTCTTCCCCCAATCAATTTCTCACCTTACAATAACTGCAGTATCTGTTACTGCATGCCAGACACTGTACTAAGTGACTGTGAGCCCTCTGTTGGGTAGGGACCGTCTCTATATGTTGCCAACTTGTACTTCTCAAGTGCTTAGTACAGTGCTCTGCACACAATAAGTGCTCAATAAATACGACTGAATGAATGACTCTGGGCAGGAGGTCTTCCCCCAATCAATTTCTCACCTTACAATAACTGCAGTATCCGTTACTGCGTGCCAGACACTGTACTAAGCGACTGTGAGCCCACTGTTGGGTAGGGACCGTCTCTATATGTTGCCAACTTGTACTTCCCAAGCGCTTAGTACAGTGCTCTGCACACAGTAAGCGCCCAATAAATACAATTGACTGATTGGAGTGGATACAAGAAAATCAGGTTGGACACAGTCCCTGCCCAACACGGGGCTCCCAATTTCAATCCCCATTTTACAGGTGAGGTAACGGAGGCCCAGAGGAGTGAAGTGACTTGCCCAAGGTTTGGACACAGTACCTGTCCCAGATGAGGCTCCCTGTCTTAATCCTCATTTTACAGATGAGGTAACTGAGGCAGAGAAAAGTTAAGGGACTTGCCCATGGTCACGCAGCAGACAAACAGCAGAGCCAGGATTAGAATCCAGGTCCTTCTGAATCCCAGGCCTCTGCTCTATCCATTAGGCCACACTGTTTCCTTGTTCATCGGCTTGTCAAAAATTTGGAAGTGGCTTTTGCTTCTTCACACCAACTTGCAAACACACTGATAATCCTTTGCAGTCCTAGGGGTGTGCTAAGGTTCAGTTTACTATGCCTTGGAGAGATTCATTCATTCATTCATTCAATCGTATTTATTGAGCGCTTACTGTGTGCTTCCCAAGTGCTTAGTACAGTGCTCTGCACACAGAAAGCGCTCAATAAATACAATTGATGATTGATGATGATGGAGAGCACTGTACTAAGCTCTTGGAAAGTACAATTCGGCAACAAAACATACGGTCTAGGGGGCAGACAGACATTAACATGAATAAATGAGTAATTTTTAATATATAATGTACAGATACGTGCACGAGTGCTGTGGAGTTGGGGCAAATATCTACTATCCAAAGGTCAGAGCTGCAAGTGCACAGATGCTTATAAGCACTTACGTGTCAAATATTGTAGATACAGGTTAATAAACTCTAAAACAGTCCCTGTCCCACATGGGGCTCTTAGTCTAAATAGGAGGGAGAACATTACTGGAACTTCGTGTATCATCCTCCCAAATCAACTGAGAACTGCTTAAGTCATCTTTACAAACATGCTTTTCAATATATTTTTGTTCTTAAAATTTTCCAACCACTTTCATTTTTTAATTGTTATTCTGATACGGGCTGGAAAAAAACAACGTCCTCCATCATTAATACCCAAAGTAAGTTCACTTTTAAGGCAAATTGGACTGAAGCATCTATTTGACTTTGATTATCATCACAGAAATTGTTATCTACCACATCACGAAAAGAAAACCTGGCTGATTCCAGGAAAGCTAGTAAAAGCTTCAGAAAAAAAAAGGAAATTTATTTCCAAAGGAAATAAAACGTACCTATACTCTTAGTTTTAAATTGGCCCTCATTAGTATTAAATGGTCTAACCGGGGCTTGGATGGCAACATTCGATCAATATTTTCTATTCCACCAACGGGTAAGATTTTTAAAAATATGCTGGGATGCCAGTATCCTTATTAGGCCCTAAATTCAAGCTAATTAGTAACAATAATAATACTTATCGTGGTACTTATTATTAAATAATAGTAATAACAATGGTGTTTGTTAAGCGCTACCTATATGCCAAGTACTGTTCTAAGAACTGAGCACTGCTCTAAGCGCTGAATGCGTACTATGCGCCAAGCATTGTAATTAGCGCTGGGGTAGACAGAAGGTAATCAGGTCCGACATGGGGCTCACAGGCTAAGTAGGAGGGAGAGCAGGTTTGAAGCCCCATTTTGCAGATGAGAAGTGAATTGCCTTGCCTAAGGTCACAAAGCAGACAAGTGGCAGAATCAGGATTAGAACCCAGGTCCCCTGACTCCAGGCCTGTGCTCTTTCCACTAGGCCCCGCTTGCAATTATGAAACTTGCGAACTGCTGAACAATACCAGGGTGATGCGAAAGTTTCCTTTTACGACACCAAAGGGACTGTGAGCACTTTTGGGGCCCATCAGATTCAAAGATTTCTGCATCGAAAATTATTCAAGTCTCTAGCGACAGTGAAAGGCCCGTTCCGTTTTCAAGTTACACCATTCTCTGTGGAATTTTCTAAGCTGTCGGGTACATCCGCCACTTACCTCCTTCCAAGGACTCACAAACTGGGTGCGTGCGTAGCGTGTCAGCATGTGGATTATAACAACCTGCCCCCATTCTTCCACGTCAACTAGCAAATTACACAGCTTGCGGTAGTTCCTGTGAATCAGATCTATTCTATCCGGGCACACTTCTTCGAAAGCCATCACAACGCTTCCAGCGACCAGCTAGAAAACAAAGATGTCTTCCGTCAATTAGGAATCCTTTTAATCAATGACTTCACACCACATTTAAAATAGCCTACTCGGTGCTTAGGCAATATAGTACCTACATTAGTCAGTTATTGAGATAATGAAAATATACCCAATACTTTAACACCTGATCAACCCACTCACAAGGAATACCTGACTTCAGGAGCGATTTGGCGTTTTGAAAATTCATACTTTTTCTGAGGACAGGTGGATTCACAACTGTTCCCGTCACTCCAACCAAAGCTTCAGTAAACCACAGATACGAATTCTATATTCATTCGACTCTACTGAGAAAGAAGTGCTTCCAAAAAGATACTAAGCACATAAAAATCTCACTTCCAGATTTCATTTTCTTTTTTGCCCAGCTAGGTTCAAAAAATTTTCGCTGAGAAGCCCTTTCTTAATTGGTGGAAATATTAATACCATCACTTTGAACAGCAATCTGAACTGGTGGAAAACACAATAAAACGCCACTGCTTGTCAAGAAAATCAGTTGCATCTAGGCTTTAAGCTCTGTCGCTGTGCGTTAAGAATTACTGCTCTCCTCTTCCTAATTGGCTTAATTAAGATTTGTTTTGTATTACGCGACATGCTAAGCAGCGCATCTAACACGATGAGACTTTTCTATATGAACCCACTGATATGTATGCAGTTAAAACAGAATTGTGATACAGTTCTTCAGCTGCAAATTAATGTCATATTCTTTCTAAGCACTGGGGAATCTTCATTTCAGACGGTACCATTTCCCCATTGACTTAGAATAAGCAATTAAATAGAAATACAATTTACCGAAATGGCACTTTTTGAAAAATATTAAATGCAATGATATTCAAATTTTTAGCGATTTTTCCCTGTATTTGGTTGACATTTAGTTTATTAATATGCACCCAACAATACAATTGAAAGAAAACAGCTCAGAATATGGACTTGCTATTATGCTAAACAAGTTTCGAGTCCTGTGGGGATTTTATGAATTACCAATCAGTATAAACGTGAAGTTGCATTTATTGACTCCAGCCCTGTCCAAGTACTGGTTCCTGCTGGCCCCAGCATGCATGCAGCTCATTCCAGACAGCAAAGAATTGGTTATTTGCGAGAACTAAATAAAAATGCATTACCCTTATGATAATTTTAGATTTTCTGTTTAGAAGGAAAGGAAGTTAAGTTTATGTTTTCAAACACCACCCATCTGATTAAACCTTGTTCGTTCAGTAAGGCATGCAATAGAAGCTATTTATCTCAACCAACTGCATTGTATTTTTGGTTTTTTATTAGTTGGTCTTAAAACTACTAGCATGATATACTATACTATACCATACTATATATGCTATACAGCTATACTATAGGTGTATCCAGGTGAAGAGCTGGTGAACTTAAAAGCCATAGTTATGATACCTGTGCTACAATAACAAGCACATATTTAGATCAATTACCTGGGAGGTAGTCCGTAAAAACAAAGCTTCCAATAGTAATACTCATAAGTTAAACAAATTTTTCATAATAATAATAATAATAATGGCATTTAAGTGCTTACTATGTGCAAAGCACTGTTCTAAGCACTGGGGTAGATACAAGCACTTAGAACAGTGCTTCGCACATAGTAAGTGCTTAAGAAATGCCATTATTATTATTATTATTACAAGGTAATCAGGGTGTCCCACGTAGGGCTCACAGGCTTCATCCCCATTTTACAGATGAGGGAACCTCAGAAGTTAAGTGAGTTGCCCAAAGTCACAAAGCTGACAAGCGGCAGAAGTGGGATTTTTTTTTTATTTCGTAAAATAAAGGATAATTTTTCAAGAGACAAAATTATAAAAAAGTGATCTGTTCTGAATGCTCAATATGTTTCTTGTGTTTAAGTTTTGATCCAGTTAAAATAAATAAGTGTGGTATTGAGCGCCTACTATGTGCTTAGCACTGTTTTATGCACTGAAATAGATGCAAGGTAGTCAGGTTGGAGACAGTCCCTGTCCCAAATGGGCCTCACAGTCCTAATCAAGAGCATGTATAGTTGGTTCCCAGATGGAATTCAATTTGAGTTGTGTTTGTACACACATAAACATTTATATATATAGTGCTACTTATATGCATATAAAATGTTTATATATGCATATATACACACAAAATTAGCACACACTCTCTCTCTACACACACACACACACACACACACACACATACAAACACACACACATTAATTACAGTTTGGAAGCATTCAAAATTGGCTTTCCAAAACTAACTGGTAAGAAGCGCATGTTTTTATTATTACAATTCAAATATGACCGAAACAAAAGATAGAAAGAGGGATAATTTATTGAGAATGCAAACGGCCATTGTACAGAATTCATTCTGCCATTTTCTTACCAATCTAACCCTATAACTGAACCCTGGAGACGCAGTTGGATAATTTTAGTTTAGCAAATGTTCAATATTCCATAAAACACCTGAAATCAAAACAGAATGATCCACTCAGATTTTAAAACCAAAAATATTTGTTTCCAAAACACAGTCACTTAATTTCCATCTCACTGTGTCAATAGTAGCTTTCTGGATAAGGGAAAAAATAAATCACTCCAACTAAACTAGCAATGAGCTCATCAAATTCAAATGCAGCTTTCCATTTATGTATTTTTTATATTAAAGCAATAAACATGGTTCATTTGTCTTCCACTGGTTGCCACGTTTTTCTGTGCTGTTGCTATGAACTTCAGCCATTAGCTGCGCTCCAAGGTAAACTACATGAACCATCAACAAAAGTGACACCCAATCTATGGAGTTCATATTTTCTCCAGATTATCTATGCTAGTTGACAAGCTGGTAATGAAAAAAATCACACTAAGCAAATGGTTCCTCTAATAACAATAAATTTTCTATAAAATTATGAAGGGTACAAAACGTTTCCTTGCATCTATTTTGTCATGAATTCTAATTAACGCTGCAGAAACCTGAGAGTGCTGGGTCATCACAAGAAGTGCATCAGAGTTTGATTGATAATATGGTGCAAGTTGGCCAATGCTGCCAAGATTCCCTTCTCTTAAATTAATGGCCATCCCACCTGCCCTAATCATACAGCTCAAATGATATTCCCCTTCTTATTTCAATTTTCTGGAGGCATGGAAAATGGGAAAGATCAGTCATTTATCTTCTAATAGCTGGATAATAGATCTATCACAATAAAACATCTGCACAAACTTGGGTTTTTTCCCCCTCCTCCACGACAGTAAAGCTTTTCCAAACATTAAATCAATAACATATGAAAACCCTGATTTGCCCACATATTCGAGTTCGAATTCAACCAATCTACTCGTTAAATGGAAATAGTTAAGATTAATTGTTGATCTGGGGGAGGAGGAAAACAAAAAGGTCCTACTTTATTCCAAGACACCTAAGAGAATATTCTTTGAGGAAAACTGCCTAATAATTGATTGGGGATTGGAGTCCAATGACAACTAAAGAACAGACTACCTGCTATAAAGTACTCTATATTGTAAATTCGTTATGGGCAGAAAATGTGTCTACTGACTGTTCATTCATTCATTCACTTGGATTTATTGAGCGCTTACTGTGTGCTGTTACACGTACTCTCTCAAGTGCTGAGTTCGGTGCTCTGCACAAAGTAAGCGCTCAATAACTACGAGTGATTGGCCCCCTATCAAAATACTTCAATTAAAACACTGAGACTCCACGAGCCATATTTCTTCAAACATCAGAATAAAGGACTATATGGGAGGAGAGCTGTGGGGAAGCTATTTGGGTCTAGGCTTGGAGGGAAAAAAATGTCCAACTATGTCTTTCAATTCTATTTTTAGATAGGTTTTGTCGACTGGAAGCTCGTTAAAGGCAGGGAAGATGTCTGTAAATTAATACTTATGGTACTTGCTAAGCGTTTTCGATGTATCAAGCACTGTTCTAAGCATTGGGGTAGATACACGTTAATCAGGTTGGACACAATCCCTGTTTTATTGCCCATTCCCAAGCACCTAATACAGTGCTCATGGCCTAATGGCTAGAGCAGGGGCCTGGGAGCTTGTCTCCTGTGTGTTCTTGGGCAAGTCACTTCACTTCTCTGTGCCTTGGTCACCTCACATGTAAAATGGGGATTGTAAGCATGTGTCCAACCTGATTACCTTGTATCTAACCCAGTGCTTAGAACAGTGCTTGGCACATAGTGCTTAAATGCCGTAACAGTAGTAATAATCAATCAATCAATCAATCGTATTTATTGAGCACTTACTGTATGCAGAGCACTGTACTAAGCGCTTGGGAAGTACAAGTTGGCAACATATAGAGACAGTCCCTGCCCAACGGTGGGCTCACAGTCTAAAAGGGGGAGACGGAGAACAAAACCAAACATACTAACAAAATAAAATAAATAGAATAGATATGTACAAGTAAAATTAATAATAGCAAGCACTCACTAAATACCACTGATTGACAGTATCCTGTTTGGGATTCTGTTGTTAGGACAAGGTGAGACAGATACATTCATAATTTTAAAAAAAGGAGGGAATGTTTGAAAAGTGCACATAATAATGATGATGGCATTTGTTAAGGGCTTACTATGTGCCACGCACTGTTATAAGCGCTGGGGTAGATACAAGGTAATTAGGTTGTCCCCTGTAGGGCTCACAGTCTTCATCTCCATTTTCCAGATGAGGTCACTGAGGCCCACAGAAGTGAAATGACTTGCCTAAGGTCATACAGCAGACAAGTGGTGGAGCCGGGATTAGAACCCACGTCCTCTGATTCCCAAGCCTGTGTCCTTGCCACTACGCCACGCTGCTTCACAGCACGTGCGGCTGTCAGCTCATAGAGAGCTGAACTGTTCAACTAAAGAATTAACCAGCTCAGTCCCAAGGATATTTTGGTTCTTCAGAAAGATTTTCTTTCAATGACCCTTTTACGAACAGTACTGC
This sequence comes from Tachyglossus aculeatus, assembly GCF_015852505.1. Lineage (NCBI taxonomy): Eukaryota > Metazoa > Chordata > Mammalia > Monotremata > Tachyglossidae > Tachyglossus > Tachyglossus aculeatus. The sequence goes on along the minus strand of NC_052088.1, from coordinate 11,195,015 downwards.
TATACATTCAAAGTCACTACTCTAATTGGGGGTGCCCCTAGGGCCGCTCTTAAATTCAGCTTCTTTTAAAGGTACACATGCACAATTGCTTCACTACTGCTTAAATAAATGTTGCCAACTTGTACTTCCCAAGCGCTTAGTACAGTGCTCTGCACACAGTCAGCACTCAATAAATACGATTGATGATGACGATAATAGCATTTATTGAGTGATGTGAGTGCAAAGCAGTGAACCAAGGTTTTCCCCCCGCTTCTCCATATTTGCAGATTATATCAGACAAAGGAGTTAGTCTTCAAATTGTTCCCCAATATTTCATCTCTTTGGAGAGAGGAAATGAATAAAATTTATTCAAACTATAAGCTCTTAAGGGCAGGGAGCGCGACTACCAACTCATGTTCATTCATTCATTCAACTGTATTTATTGAGTGCTTACTGTGTGCAGAGCACTGTACTAGGCGCTTGGGAAGTACAAATTGGCAATATATAGAGACGGTTCCCAAGCGCTTAATCCAATGCTCTGCAATCAATCAATCAATCAATCATATTTATTGAGTGCTACACTTCCTCTGCACACAGGAAGTGCTCAATACCACCAATTTGATTGGTGTGAAACATTTCTCAAAATAGAGTTTGAAGTCAGGAAAGCCAGGATGACAGCTGCCCAAGGTCAAAGTGGGTTTTCCCACTTCCTTTCCTGTCCCAGTCTTCAGGAGATAGCAAATTGTCCACTTTCGCCAGAATTAGAGCGAGCTGTCGTCCACATCCACTTCCTACGATTTCTTGGTGTGAATCCATACTAAGAAAAAATGTGCAGCAACCAACCCCCTAGGTGCTGATTCTTTCCACTTCTAAAGTTCAGTTTCTCAGATCGCATCCTTTACAAAAGTGGAGCAGATTTTTAATTTTGTGGAAGTGTGCCATTTAAAAAAAAAATGGTATTTGTTAAGTGCTTATTATGTGCCAGACACCATACTAAGCACTGGAGTAGAAACAAAATAATCAGGTTGGACTTAGTCCCTGTCCCACATGGGGCTCACAGTCTTAATCCCCATTTTACAGATGAGGAAACTGAGGCACAGAGAAGTGATTTGCCCGAGGTCACATTTTAAAAACACTTTTCCCCAGATGCTCTAAGAACGTTCTAAACCATCCAAACAATTTCTGATTTTTAGACTGTCACATTTATTTAAATATCACTGCAGAATGGCTGGACGATTTACATTTTAAAATATTTCCAGGAGGATGATGTTAATTCACTCAGTTCCATAATTACACACGTTTTCACGAAGAGCTTTGACTACAAAGTTAGAGAAGTGTTTCACTGGGTATCACAAAGGTATCTGAACACAGTGCAAAGCAGTATTAGATGTGCTAGGTAGTACAACTGGATCATTAAAACAGTAATCTGCTGGATGTGAAAGAGTCGGGAGGTTCCAAGCAGAAGGGAAAATATGTAAGCAGGGGGTCTGGGGCGTGAAACAGAGAGGGACAAGAATGGTGCTCACTGAGGAAGTTAAATTAAACAGATCATTCCATTTTCATGAACTTTGCTTGGAAGACACAGAATACAAGATTCGGTCTTTGTACGTAAGGTTCGGTCTCCAGCGTGGAAAATCCGAATGCAACATATACTCAGATTCTGACCGTTTCATGAAAATAAAATTTTGATAGCTAGCATGGGGGGAAAACTCACAATCATTTAGGCTCCACAGTGAAAGCTCAGAATTATTTCTCATGAACATGACTCATGACCCAACTCTACCCACCAAATGTTCACTGCTTCACTCGATCCTTCCCAAAATTTCTTCAATAGAGCTTCTTGGCTATCAATCAATCACTGGTATTTATTGAGTACTTACTATGTGCAGAGCACCGTTCTAAGCGCTTGGGAGAGTACGCTACAAGAGAATAAGCAGACATGTTCCCTGCCTATAATGAGCTTATCATTGGACATCAAAGACAACTACTTATAAATGGGAGAAGCAAGTGAAAAACCAGCAAATCTTAAAGTTCTTACACAAACCGGTGTAATTTTAGAGGGCGGCCAACATCACAATCGAAATATCTAAAAATCCTAGGAATGCTGAAAAGTAATTTCATTCACCGGGAGTCCAATCACTTGGTTCCCATAATATGATTTGTAGAGAAGCAGCATGGCCTAGTGGGAAGAGCAGGGGCCTAGAAGTCAGAGGAGCTGGGTTCTAATCCGAGCTCTGCCACATGCCCGCTGTGTAGCACAGAGGCATACACACAAAAGATGTAAAATCCAACATAGCAGCCCCCAACTATTTATACATGCCGTCAAAAAGTCTTTTGAAAGGCTTACTTTTCACTCAGGCAGGGAACAGTTTCCCCTTCCCCGCCACAGAGTTGAAAATCGAGCCAACTGAGGGTCAAATTCCTTTCACTTCCTTTTAAAAAGATGAAAACTTTAAAAATCTAAAAATAAGGGCTTTACCTCAACTGAAGAAACATACTCTGAACCGCAATCAATCTGCATTTCCCTCATTAGAGTCAACTATTCACTAGGGAGTATTTGATAAATTATTTAGAATTAATCATCAGTGAACATTTAAAGGCTAAACGTCTCATTCCCTCCCCACACCTCGCTTGCAACTTCCCACTATTTCTCGTCTTACCAGTGTACCTCCGCAGACCTGCTTCCTTTACCTACACATGCCAGGTGATACAGAGTAGGAAAAATAAGATTTATTGAGCTCCCGCTGGGTGAAATGTTTTAAGCCCAGTAGACATCACCACCACTCTCCTTGCTCTAGAATATCGCAACCTTGGTGTCATCTTCAACAGGTTTTTCCCGACTGATTTCCTAGCCCGCTGAGCCACATCATCCCTTAGGCCAACTATAGCACTAACAAACCTATTACCCTCCTTCCCACCCATGTCCATATATCCAATCAATGTACTTATTTCAATCACTCTAGCTGTAAATAGTTTTATAACTATCTCCAGAATTACAATGTAAGCTCCTTTTGGGCAGAAAACTCGCTACTTTGGTATTATGTCCTCTAGACTGTAAGTTTCTTATGGGCAGGGAACGTGTCTACCAACTCTATTATTCTGTACTCTCCCAAGTAAGTGTTCAATAAATACCACTGATTATGTATTTCCCAAGTGCCTAGTATATATAGTGCACCTCACTAAGCAAATAATAAATGCTACTATGACTGTATTGAGCACTTTGGAAGTACAAAACATAAATGTGACCTATTCCTTGGCTACCAGAAATTTACACTCTAATGGTGAAGTTAGACATAAAAAGATTTACAAAAAGAGTAATCTAAACAATCACTGAATGTTCAGTTGAGTACATAAATACCACAGTGTCGAGAATGGGGACAAACAGGAACCTGAGAGCTAAGGGTGGCTGATGGATGTATTCCCTCTGGGATACTGCTACTTCAAGTAGGAAAAGCAAAATAGAGAGACATAATACACTGAGTCAATTTAACCAAAGCAACCCCAAAACCTGTGCACAAACCAGGATGCATTGATTTTAAGGCAGAAAAGCTGAAGACCTAAAATGATAGTCTTCTCATACTTTATCTACATATCACAGCCAAGAGAAGGCACCAAGATGGGGTCGATGCCAATGACTTAAAAATCCAAGGCTGAGAAACATCAGTTGTACCCAGCTCCACCTTGCAGCACTTTAGGATTAAGACACACTGCGACTTTCTGAAACGTGTGTTGCTACTTGCAAACCAAATTAAGGAACCTGCATGGCAAGTAAGGGAATGCCAAAGCAGAAGATATCCAGGGCTAGACGGACCAACATGAAACCCAAAACTTCTACATTTTGCCGAAGACATTATATGTCATCATGGAACCTTCTGCGGTGGGAAGACATTTCCAGGCTCAGCATGGACAAGGAGGGAATCTTAAAAGGTGGCAAGAACTTTTCCATATCTTCCTCAATGAGCCCTCTACTACTGATGATGAGGTCTGCAAAACACACCAAACCTCCCAATAGCTGAAGACAAGGTGATTATACCAACTTTTGGAGAAGTCAGCGGAACAATCAGAGACATGGAAGATGAAAAAATACCCGTGGACCCAACGGCGTTTCTGCTGAAATCTTAAAACACGAAGGGGAATCCTGCTTAAGCACTTCCGTACACTCCATACCTCTCAGACTGAGCCCCCTTTTTCCTCTCCTCCTCCCCATCCCCTCCCCACAGCACCTGTATATATGTTTGTACAGATTTATTACTCTGTTTATTTTACTTGTACATATTAACTATTCCATTTATTTTGTTAATGATGTGCATTTAGCTTTAATTCTATTTGTTCTGATGACTTGCCACCTGTCCACATGTTTTGTTTTCTGTCTCCCCCTTCCAGACTGTGAGCCCGTTGTTGGGTAGGGATCGTCTCTATATGTTGCCAACTTGTACTTCCCAAGCGCTTAGTACAGTGCTCCTCACACAATAAGCGCTCAATAAATACGACTGAATGAATACATGGACCACAGAGGAAATGTCATAGAATCTCAAAGGTGCCACTATTAATCACCACCTTCAAGTAGAAAGGTGAAAGGTAAGTTTGTGGCAGCTTGGCATAGTGGATAGAGCCTGGGAGTCAGAAGGTCATGGGTTCTAATCCTGGCTCTGCCACTTGTCAGCTTTGTGACCTTGGGCAAGTCACTTTCCTTCTCTGGGCCTCAGTTCCCTCATCTGTAAAATGGGGATTGAGACTGTGGGACAGAGACGTTGTCCAACCCGGTTTGCTTGTATTCCCCCCTAGTGCTTAATAATAATAATGTTGGTATTTGTTAAGCGCTTACTATGTGCAAAGCACTGTTCTAAGCGCTGGGGGGAACATAAGGAGATGAGGTTGTCCCATGTGGGGCTCACAGTCTTAATCCACGTTTTACAGATGAGGGAACTGAGGCACAGAGAAGTGAAGTGACTTGCCCAAGGTCACACAGCAGACATGTGGGGGAGGCGGGATTCGAACCCATGACCTCCGACGCCCAAGCCCGCGCTCTTTCCACTGAAGTCTGTAGAGCTCTAGTTCTGTCCAACTTTCTCTATGGCTGTGAGACCTCATCGCCGCATCAGTGCTCCAATCTGGCTCTTTGAGCTATTCCATTGGCATCATTTACGGGCCACACTCACTAACGAGTGGCAAGGCCAAATCCTGGAACACAGTCTCCTAGCATCCGACTTATGCTCACCTTAATTTTGGGTAGGACACGTGAGGCTAACCAGAGACAGCAGGACATCCAAACGACTGCCGTATGAAGAATGGAACTTGGGGAACCGAAAGCAAGGAGGGGAGAGGAATCATTTAATGGACGCGATAAAAAAAGAGCTTCATACAAAGCCGTATTCTCAACTGAATTCCAGGAGTCAAATGCTGAGAATATGCCATTATGGCATACTACTATTAAGGAAAGGAGTGGCATTTTTAAAGCAAAAGATTCATATGAAATGAGAGACAAAGAGGTAAGAGAGAGAACAGTACCACGTATTGCAAACAGGTCGCATAACAGAACAAGGGATGGCCATTTTGTGGGCACGATGAAGCTAGGACCATGAGTCCCTCATTGGCCTTTTCAGCTACACACGCACTTTCTGGTGAACTTCACCATTATCAATCGTATTTACTGAGTGCTTACTGTTTGCAGATCACTGTACTAAGCACTTGGGAGAGGACAATATAACAGAGTTAGTAGACATTCCCTGTCCTCGATGAGCTTAGTCTAGGGGGGATACAAATATTAATATAAAGAACCGATATGTGCATAAGTTCTGTGGGGACGTGTGTATTCATATACAAATATGAAGGACAACTATGCCAATATTTGTAGACTATCTTTTCACCAAAATATTCAAGGGGTAAGACAAAAGAAGTAGCCCATTATCAAGTGAAAAGCACTGTGGCTTAGTGGAAAAAGAGCAGCCTGAAAATTTGTGGACCATAAGGTCGTTTGGGCAAGGAATGTGTCTACAAACTCTGTTAAACTGGACTCTCCCAAGTGCTTAAGACAGTGCTCTGCACTCACTGCACAGTAGGCACTCAATAAATACGACTGATCGATTGAAGACCTGGGTTCTAATCCCCACTCCGCCACTTGTCTGCTGTGTGGCCTTGGGAAAGTCACTTAACTGCTCTGGGCCTCAGTTTCCTCATCTGTAAAATCGGGATTAAAATATATTCTCTCCTACTTAGAATGTAAGCCCCATGTGGACAGGGACTATATTCAACCTGATTATCTAGACCTCTAGACTGTGAGCCCATTGTTGGGTAGGGACCGTTTCTATATGTTGATGACTTGTACTTCCCAAGCGCTTAGCACAGTACTCTGCACAAGTGCTCAATAAATACGACTGAATGAATTATCTGAGAGCTAACCCCAGCACTCAGTACAGTGCTTGGCACACAGTATGCGCTTAAATTCCACCACTGCTGTGTGGCTTGGCAATCAATACCCACCCCACAACACCAACAGCAAGGATGTCATATAGAAAACTACAAAATGACCAAGAGGATCTGGGAAAGAACTGATTACACCAAGAAATAACCGGAAACCCCAGTAGATATCATGAGCATTTAAACTTCCTTTACCCCCACAATTACCAATATTTCACCTTTCTTGTAGGTTTTTCCCAAACATCAGGGAGACAGTTGCTTGGTGTGTGTTTTTAAACATGCTTTTATTTGGTATTAAGGTAGCTCAATTACATTCAGGGACACTTCTGACTCAGCTCTTCAAATCAAAGTGGAAGAGCTGGTCATCGCCGAGACTGTAAAACGGCTCAGGGCTGAAGCCAATTTACTTTGAAAATGGATTTTGGTTTTGTGAGGAGCAACTGGAGCTCTGCATGGGGGTTCAATGGCAATTGTGTTCAATTCCACAGCTCGCTACGTACTTGGAAAATGAATCCTGGGTATTGGACAGTTTCCAACTTAACCTACCCTTGAATAAAGTGGTTTGAGAAAACACAGAAAGGAAAAGGTTAGTATGATTCCTCACAAATCTAGTATGAAGGAGTCTTATTTGCCGCCTCGCTTACAGTGCCAGCTTCAGGTAGTTTAGGACGCTGAACTAATAATGAAATTTGTGTAGGATTGTGTGGTTACCACATAAGTTGCATAAATGTAATTTGCTGCTCCAGGGAAAAGCTAGACTATACCTCAAATGACCCCATCAGAGTCTCCTAATCTGTCCCTGTCGCAGCATTCAGTGACAGTCAACACTTCTCCTTAAGCCTTCCAGCCCTACAGGAGCAAGTTCTGTTCTTTATTTATTTATTTTATTTTGTTAGTATGTTTGGTTTTGTTCTCTGTCTCCCCCTTTTAGACTGTGAGCCCACTGTTGGGTAGGGACTGTCTCTATATGTTGCCAACTTGTACCTCCCAAGCGCTTAGTACAGTGCTCTGCACACAGTAAGCGCTCAATAAATACGATTGATTGATTGATTCTTCAGGTCTTTTTGGAAACATAAGTGGTATGTGGGCAGTGCTATACTGTACTCTCCCAAGTGCTTAAGACAGTGCGCTGCACACAGTAAACACAATAAATGCAGCTGATTGACTGAAGACCTGCTCCGCACTTGTCTTCTGTGTGGCCTTGGGCAAGTCACTTCACTGGGCCTCAGTTTCCTCCCCCACTAAGGCCCTCCATGACTAGCACCTTATTCTTGGCCCACTGAAGTAGGCAAAGGGAGAGTAGCCAACTAATGCTGACCAAAGAGGGAGAACTAAGAGGGAAGGAAGGAGAAAAAGAAAAGAAAAATAACTCCAGGAGAAAAGGAACACCGCTGACCGTACTGACCAGGGAAGAGCACAGAAGACGGTATACAGAGAGTACCAGAAGTGACTCTGGAAGTGGGTGGGACCAACTCACCTGGTGCAGACGGACTGAGCCCCTTCCTTCCTCTCCCCCTCGTCCCCCTCTCCATCCCCTGCATCTTACCTCCTTCCCTTCCCCACAGCACCTGTATATATGTATATATGTTTGTACATATTAATTACTCTATTCATTTATTTATTTTACTTGTACCTATCTATTCTATTTACTTTATTTTGTCAGTATGTTTGGTTTTGTTCTCTGTCTCCCCCTTCTAGACTGTGAGCCCACTATTGGGTAGGGACTGTCTCTATATGTTGCCAGCTTGTACTTCCCAAGCGCTCAGTACAGTGCTTTGCACACAGTAAGCGCTCAATAAATAAGTTTGATTGATTGATTGATTGATTGATCACTCTGTGGTTGGGAAAAAGAGCTGAAAGACGGGGGACGTTCCACCTGGAACCCCTACCCATTCCACAGATATGGCATGGCTGCCACCATTTTCCCGTTCCTCTCAGCAGCACGCTGGGCCTTCCCACCAACCAGGAATGCCACCTCACGGGGCAGCAGGGAGATAATAATAATAATAATAATAATAATAATAATAATAATAATAATAATAATAACAATAATAATAATAATAATATCATTTATTAAGCGCTTACTATGTGCAAAGCACTGTTCTAAGCGCTGGGGGATGCAAGGTGACCAGGTTGTCCCACATGGGGCTCACAGTCAATCCCATTTTACAGATGAGGTAACTGAGGCACAGAGAAGTTAAGTGGCTTGCCCAAGGCCCCACAGCTGACAAGTGGTGGAGCCGGGATTCGAACCCATGACCTCTGACCCCAAAGCCCGTGCTCTTTCCACTGAGCCACGCAGGGAGATGGAGGGAGGTTAGAGGGGGTGTTGGTGACTCAGATCCACAGCTGCTCCTGTGTTCCTCATGTCCTGTGGATTGGGCAGCTCTCTGGGTTCCGCTCAGAAGGAGGGGCAGGGAGTGGGAGTGTCCAACTATGCTACCCTAGGGAAGACCATGGATAGTATCCTACACTTCACTTCCTCCCTCCCACATATTTAGACCTCCTAGAGGCTCGGGAAGCCGTAAAAGGCTCCCGAGGCCAAGCAGCAGCATGGCCTAGTGGATAAAGTGCCTGGGAGGCAGAAGGACCTGGGTTCTAATCCCAGATCTGCCATTTTCCTGCTGTGTGACCTTGGGCAAAAGTTGACTGACTGATTGGGAGGCAGAAGGACCTGGGTTCTAATCCCAGATCTGCCATTTGCCTGCTGTGTGACCTTGGGTAAAAGTCACTTCACTTTTTTGTGCCTCACTTACCTCATTGGTAAAATGTGGATTAAAACTGTGGGACAGGGACTGTGTCCAACTTGATTAGCTTGTATGTACTCTACTACTAAGTACTGTGCCTGGCACATAGTAGTGCTTAAATACCATAAAAAAACCCCACAGTATGTAGTGAGCACCTACTCTGTGCAGAGCACAGTACTATTTTCTAAGAAGAACTGCAGAAGAAAAATAAGCCATGACCCCTGTCCTCAAAGAGGTTATTATCTGTAAGTCCTTCAGAGTTAAATCTCGTTGATTTTGTTCATTTTTATGGATGGAATATTAGTACCAGTTCATTTGGCCTGGAGGGCTGAAGTGGCAGCTAATTAAATGGGGATAAAGACTGTGATCCCCATGTGGGGCAATCTGATGACCTTGTATCACCCCAGTGCTTGGCACATAGTAAGTGCTTAACAAATACCATCCTTATTATTATTAAACTATTTCTGCAAACCAGTCACTTCAAAACCAAATTTAAACATTTCATTGGTACTAAAACCCCCAACACTTCAGTCGCAATCAGGTGCACTGTGTCAAAATCCCACTCTTAAACATAATGACAGCTTCAAGCCATGCTCCCCCAAGGCGTTATAATTGCCAACCCCCTCCAGACGAACATTCAAACACAGCGATAGCTGGTACCATGTGTGACTGACTGTCCGCTGAGATTCAAACATTATTTTCCTAAACTCCATAAAATTATACTGCTTACCGTGCTTTTATCTTTCAGAAGCTTTTCGATTACTTCAATTAACATTTCTTTCTGCTCTGGATCAAGGCTAAACACAAAAAAGAAACAACAAATTAAACTCAGTCACTGGCTGTGAAATTTAGGAATGCAGAGGAAGCCAAGGCAGGGACTGCCACTGCCAGCTGAAGTGGATTATAGGGAGTCTAGAAGGAAAGGCTGTATGATGAAAACTCTGGAATGTCTTGAGTTTTTCCGGTCCCGTCACCCCCGGACCTAGAACCCCTGTAGACTGTAGGCTCATTGTGGGCAGGGAATGTGTCAGTTAATTGTTATACTGTCCTCTCCCAAGTGCTTAGTACTGTACTCTGCACACAGTAAGTGCTCAATAAATATGATTAAATGAATGAAGCCAAACCCCAGAGCCTTAAATCAATGAGTCAGTCCTCCCTCTGGGACATAGGGAACCATGAGGGCCACTTGGCTCTGACCACCTTAGATTGGTGGAATTATTTCAGCAGTTCAATGATTTTAACCCTCGCCACGCACAAGAAATTCTGCCTTGTCCCTACCGCCATAGATGTGTCATACAACAGCCACTGTTTCCCAATAAAGAGCAATTAAATGGTCACCACCTAAGGAAAACTAACTGGATGGTGGCCAAAGAAAAGATTACACATTCTGGAGTTCATTTCCATTTTCTAATTATTCAATGTATGCCTGTTATGAAATCTGCGATATCAACGACAAAAATGTGGTTTTGTGCAAAGAGCTCTGCCACTTGCCTGCTGTGTGACCTTGGGCAAGTCACATAACTTCTCTATGTCTCAATCTCCTCAGCAGTCAAATGGGGATTAAATACCTGTTCTCCCTCCTACTTAGACTGTGAGCGCCACATGGGACGGGGACCGTGTCTGACCTAATTATCTTGTATCGAACCCAGCGCTTAGTTCAGTGCTTGGCATATAGTTATTGCTCAACAGACACCACATTTATTACTATTGTTAATTACTCAATTCTCATTCAGGAAACAATGAGGAAGGAAAGCATTCTACATTTTCAAAGTATATGAATCCCAAAGTCATCTTCATTAATGCTAGCACCAACTGGGCTTTTATAGAGGAGAAACTCTCCTCAGGCAATTTGTTTTGCTATTAATTGAGAACCTGTAACTTGCATATTCTTTAAATTTACAGTTTATGTATTTCCCTACTAAGATGGGGATGAAGTTCATTTTATCTCCAGGTTTCTCTAATGTCTTCTGAACAGACATCAAGCTGATCCTAATAAGACCGACCCTAAGAAGCCAGCTAACACGCCAATATTTCCAGTTCTGAAGTCTGGGCCTGATTCCAAATCAGTTTTCCTCCCATGAATATATTCAGGAAACCTGCAGCTCCAACCCACCGAATCCCATATACAAACCAATCGATGGAGACTAAATACGGAAATACCAATATAGTCAGGAAAGTAAGCAAAAGGATTTCATTTAGAAGGAAAATTAGGAACAGTCCTGAGAAAATATATGTGAAAAGATAAGCCACAGATTATACTGTGCTGCAGAAAGGAATTCAATAGTCATTTGTGTTTATGCAGCATACGACACTGCCAAATCAACAGGAATATGGAACTCCATGATAATAACAATGGCCCAAGCTAGGTCTAATCTGGTTCAAGAAAGCCCAACCCAGTTGAATTACTGTTTTGCCTGGTGTGCCTCAACTGGGTTTATGAACCTCGGAACTAGCAAAGTTCTGGTGGGTCCAACCAAAGCAGGATCAAATCAGAAGAAACGAAGGACTACGAGCAACTTCCCTGTTCTCGAATTACCCTCATCCTCCACTTTTTCCTCTCCTCTGCCTGAAGTCACCTTGGATCAAGGATGGCAACTCTTGTTAAATGGAAGTGACCTGTTTAGGTAGGAAGTATGTATTTGTAAGGATGCTTTACAAATTATGCAAATAATCATAATTGAATAAACCTGATCCTATTTAAAAAAAGAACTGTACGTGTTTTGGCCAAATATAAGCCACTATGAAAGCAAATTTGAAAGTCCAAAGCTACTTGGATTTATGCAGCCCCCATTTTGAGAACCATGAACAACCAGGAACCCAACAGGGCCTGAGATTGCGAGAGCATATACAGGCGGGCCTCGATCTCTTCCTTTAGAGGATTTATTACCATTATTATTATTAATAATCATGTTTATTGAGCGCTTACTGTGCAAAACATTGTACTAAGTGCTCCATTTAGCAACTGGTCTAGGGAGATGAAGTATAAACCGCTGATGAGGCTGGTGTTTTACGATTGGGTCAGAAGAAGAAAAGTCACAGTCCTTAATGCAGAAAAGTTTAGAAATCAGAATAGGATAAAGATGGAGTGAAACACTGCTTACCATAGTGCTCTTGGACTTAGGCTTTTACTACTGTTAGCGTGTTTTTCCCTTTCTAGCTTGGACGAATGCTCATGGAAGTCTGGACAGAGCATGGGCCTGAGGGTCACAAGGTGACGAGTTCTAATCCTGGCTCTGCCATTTGTCTGCTGTGTGACCTTGGGCAAGTTACTTCACTTCTCTGGGGCCTCAGTTACCTCATCTGTAAAGGGGATTAAGACTGTGAGCCCCATGTGGGACAGCCTGACTACCTTGTAATCTAGGCCGGTGCTTAGAACAATCAATCAATCAATCATATTTATTGAGCGCTTACTGTGTGCAGAGCACTGTACTAAGCGCTTGGGAAGTACAAGTTGGCAACATATAGAGACAGTCCCTACCCAACAGTGGGCTCAGTGTTTGGCACATAGTAAGTGCTTAACGAATACCATTATTATTAAGTAACAAGGGAATAGAATTATTTTACAGTATAGCAACAGTTATAATACTTTGTTGTAACACCTCTCAAGGATTTTGATAAATCTAGTGCCATGCAAACATATGCAATAAACATAAGCAGAAGCTTGGTTTCTGTAGGAATCCTTCTTTTAGGCCTGAAGCCTGCTGTTAACAACAAACTTCAAACCTTTCTAATCAGAACAGTCTTGAAGTGGTAAATTAGAGCAGTCAAATCATTTACTTTTTTTTTTTTTTTTCCCCTGTCTACGACAGATGGTGACTTCTAGGAGGCTGGGTCTCTGTTGGCCTGAGCCGTGTAATCAAGGATGGGGCTCAGCAGTCAGGGAAAGGAACGAATCTTTCCAGGGAGCAATTACGGCAGGAAGAAGTTGAAGGAAAACTATGCAGAAGACAGACTAATTACAATACCTAGACTTGTTTTTCGTGACATAAAGGGTAATTGATCTAGAAGTTTTTGCCTACTTGCAAACTGTGCTTACATTCTAGCTTTTTTATTTGTAAAGGTATTTGGTAATGAATGAATGATATTCATTGAGCCCTTACTATGTGCAGAGCACTTTTCCCGGTGCTTGGGAGAGTACAACAGAGATTAGCAGACTGGTTCCCTGCCCATTCATTCAATCGTATTTATTGAGCGCTCACTGCATGCAGAGCACTGTACTAAGAACTTGGAAAATACAATTTGGCAACAAAACATACGGTATAGAGGGGCAGACAGACATTAACATGAATAAATGAGTAATTTTTAATATATAATTTAAATGTAAGTACACCAGTGCTGTGGAGTTGGGGCAAATATCTACTATCCAAAAGTCATAGCTGCAAGTGCACAGATGCTTATAAGCACTTACGTGTCAAGCACTGTTCTAAGCGCTGGTCTAGATACAGGTTAATAAACCTGAAAACAGTCCCTGTCCCACACGGGACTCTTAGTCTAAATAGGAGGGAGAACATTTCTCACCTCTCACGTATTCTCCCCACCTGACAAGTCCTTTAGAAAGTACAAAGTTCAGGGCAATCATGCTTCTCTGAACCTAGCAACTTAAAGTTAGCGGCAATCACGTCCTGAGGGTCTTGACTGAATAATTTGGAGAGGTGGGGCAAACCATCTAATACTACCAGTACTGATTATGAGTCTACATGCTCAGAATACTGTACAAAGGACTTGGGGGCCCTAAAAGTTGGAACCTCTGCCTCTGAAGTACTTACAATCGAATGAGAAAAACAGTAGACGTAAATCGGTGAATATACCATACTTAAGAGCTAAATACAGATAATAATAATAATGGTACTTGCTAAGCGCTTACTATGTGCAAAGCACTGGGGTAGATACAAGCTAATCAGGCTGGACACAGTCTCGGTCTCACATAGGGCTCAGTCTTAATCCCGATTTTACAGACGAGCTGAGGTCCAGAGAAGGTTAGCAACTTGCCCAAGGTCACACGGCAGACAAGTGGTGAAGCCGGAGTGAATTACAAGCCAACTTGGGAGGGGATCCAGACAGGAAGAGGGGAGAAAGGAAAAGGTAGAAGGAAGCATTGGAGTCATTTTCCTCAAGGGCATTTGGGGTGGGGGAGAAATACAGCAAATGGTCAAAGGTAGCTTCAGCCCTCATGGTAGAAAGTGGAGTTTGTACAGTTAGGAATAATTGCCTGAAATACCAGGCCCAGATTTTCTGTTCCTTAAGGAAAGCCCTGGTGCCTCCTGTAGTTTCTAAGAAAGCAAAGTCACCAGGTGCTGCCAGGTTACATGCCTTCTTAACCCAAGGCAGAAAGACAATTGGAAGGGGATGTGAGGGGGGAAAAGAAGAGGGAATGCAGAGAAAGACCTTTGAAATAATTATTTTCTCATGCATTAAAAATTAAGGCAGCTAGATGTAATTTGCACAAATCAATCAATCAATCGCATTTATTGAGCACTTACTGTGTGCAGAGCACTGTACTAAGCGCTTGGGAAGTACAAGTTGGCAACATATAGAGACAGTCCCTACCCAACAGCGGGCTCACAGTCTAAAAGGGGGAGACAGAGAACAAAACCAAACATACTAACAAAATAAAATAAATAGAAGAGATATGTACAAGTAAGATAAATAAATAAATAGAGCAACAAGTATGCACAAACACATATACATATATACAGGTGCTGTGGGGAAGGGAAGGAGGTAAGATGGGGGGGATCTTCACGCCTTCTAAGGATGATTTCTTCCTTTGTCATCGGCAGGCATTGACTTCAAACGTTTGTCTGTGGGGTGTGATGAAACCAACCCAATAATCTGTTTTTAACGCCCCCACCCCTCCTCTAAACTCCTTGTGGGCAGGGGTCCCATCGACCGACTCTGTTGGAGTGTCCCCTCCCGAGCGTTTTGTACGGGGCCCTCCACAAAGCGAGCGAGCGCTCAGTACATAGCAGAGATCAATCGATAACCATCGATAGAGAAGCAGTATGGCATGGGGTTAGGGCACGGGCCTGGGAGTCACGAGGTTTGCTGCCATTTGTCTGCTGCATGGGGATAGTCTTTTAGACTGTAAGCCCACTGTTGGGCAGGGACCGTCTCCATATGCTGCCAACCTGCACCTCCCAAGCGCCCAGTACAGCGCTCTGCACACAGTAAGCGCTCAATAAATACGATTGATGATGATGATAGAGCATGGGCCTGGGAGTCACAAGGTTTGCTGCCATTTGTCTGCTGCACGGGGTTAGGGTATGGACCTGGGAGTCACAAGGTTTGCTGCCATTTGTCTGCCGCGTGACCTTGGGCGAGTCACCCAACTCCTCTGTGCCTCAGTTCCCTCATCTGTAAAATGGGGATGGAGACTGTGAGCCCCACGTGGGGTAGGGAGAGGGTCCAACCCAATTTGCTGGTTTCCACCCCAGCTCTTAGAATGGTGCCTGGCACGTGGTAAGTGCCTAGCAAACAAATAATAATAATAATAATAATAATAATGATAGCATTTATTAAGAGCTTACTATGTGAGCCCCACGTGGGGTAGGGAGAGGGTCCAACCCAATTTGCTGGTTTCCACCCCAGCTCTTAGAATGGTGCCTGGCACGTGGTAAGTGCCTAGCAAACAAATAACAATAATAATAATAATAATAATAATAATAATAATAATAGCATTTATTAAGAGCTTACTATGTGCAAAGCACTGTTCTAAGCGCTGGGGAGGTTACAAGGTGATCAGGATGTCCCACGGGGGGCTCACAGTCTTCCTCCTTCCCTTCCCCACAGCACCTGTATATATGCACATATGCTTGTACATATTTACCACTCTATTTGTGAAAGCAAGAATCCTGTTGTCCAAGATTTCTTACTCCAGTCATACTGGCGCAAAAGCCATGAGCTAACAAAGCAGCAAAGTTTATTTCCGTTTTCATCAGAACTGGGGCTGGGGAGGCTGGGGTTTGCCAGAAGCAAGAGACCGGAGCAAACGACGAACAGAATTTGTGGAGGTTTCACAAAGTCTGTAATGTGAAGCGTGGCTGAGTAAGAGGCCAGTAAGAGTAAACACCATGCCAACCTCGTTCACTTCAAGTTTATCCTTTCCTGCCTTAACTCAGCCCTCTCTTCTGCCAGACAAAACTATTTCTCCTCCCTTATTGACACCCATGCCCATCACCCCCGCCAGCTCTTCCGTACATTCAACTCCCTTCTCAGGCACCCGGTTCCTCCCCCTCCTCCTTCCCTCACCCCCAACGATCTGGCCTCCTACTTCATTAACAAAATTAAATCCATCAGGTCCGACCTCCCCAAAGTCTCTTCCCCCCTTTCTCCAACCCCCCGGCTCTCAACATTCTCTGCTACTCTCCCATCCTTCCCAGTGGTATCCTCAGAGGAACTCTCCTCCCTCCTCTCAAGTGCTACTCCGGCCACCTGTGCTTCTGACCCCATTCCCTCTCATCTTATGAAATCTCTCGCTCCATCCCTTCTCCCCTCCTTAACTTCCATCTTCAACCGCTCACTCTCCACTGGTTCCTTCCCCTCTGCCTTCAAACATGCCCATGTCTCTCCCATCCTAAAAAAACCCTCTCTTGACCCCACCTCACCTTCTAGTTATCGTCCCATATCCCTCCTACCATTCCTTTCCAAACTCCTTGAACGAGTTGTCTACACGCGCTGCCTAGAATTCCTCAACAACAACTCTCTCCTCGACCCCCTCCAGTCTGGCTTCCGTCCCCTTCATTCCACGGAAACTGCGCTCTCAAAGGTCACCAATGACCTCCTGCTTGCCAAATCCAACGGCTCATACTCTGTCCTAATCCTCCTCGACCTCTCAGCTGCCTTTGACACTGTGGACCACCCCCTTCTCCTCAACACGTTATCTGACCTTGGCTTCACAGACTCCGTCCTCTCCTGGTTCTCCTCTTATCTCTCCGGTCGTTCTTTCTCAGTCTCTTTTGCAGGCTCCTCCTCCCCCTCCCATCCTCTTACTGTGGGAGTTCCCCAAGGTTCAGTGCTTGGTCCCCTTCTGTTCTCAATCTACACTCACTCCCTTGGTGACCTCATTCGCTCCCACGGCTTCAACTATCACCTCTACGCTGATGACACCCAGATCTACATCTCTGCCCCTGCTCTCTCCCCCTCCCTCCAGGCTCGCATCTCCTCCTGCCTTCAGGACATCTCCATCTGGATGTCCGCCCGCCACCTAAAGCTCAACATGTCGAAGACTGAGCTCCTTGTCTTCCCTCCCAAACCTTGTCCTCTCCCTGACTTTCCCATCTCTGTTGACGGCACTACCATCCTTCCCGTCTCACAAGCCCGCAACCTTGGTGTCATCCTCGACTCCGCTCTCTCATTCACCCCTCACATCCAAGCCGTCACCAAAACCTGCCGGTCTCAGCTCCGCAACATTGCCAAGATCCGCCCTTTCCTCTCCATCCAAACCGCTACCCTGCTAATTCAAGCTCTCATCCTATCCCGTCTGGACTACTGCACTAGCCTTCTCTCTGATCTCCCATCCTCGTGTCTCTCTCCACTTCAATCCATACTTCATGCTGCTGCCCGGATTATCTTTGTCCAGAAACGCTCTGGACATATCACTCCCCTCCTCAAAAACCTCCAATGGCTACCGATCAATCTGCGCATCAGGCAGAAACTCCTCACCCTGGGCTTCAAGGCTGTCCATCACCTCGCCCCCTCCTACCTCACCTCCCTTCTCTCCTTCTACTGCCCAGCCCGCACCCTCCGCTCCTCCACCACTAATCTCCTCACTGTACCTCGCTCTCGCCTGTCCCGCCATCGACCCCCGGCCCACGTCATCCCCCGGGCCTGGAATGCCCTCCCTCTGCCCATCCGCCAAGCTAGCTCTCTTCCTCCCTTCAAGGCCCTGCTGAGAGCTCACCTCCTCCAGGAGGCCTTCCCAGATTGAGCCCCTTCTTTCCTCTCCCCCTCGTCCCCCTCTCCATCCCCCCGCCTTACCGCCTTCCCCTCCCCACAGCACCTGTATATATGTATATATGGTTGTACATATTTATTACTCTGTTTATTTATTTATTTATTTATTTTACTTGTACATTTCTATCCTACTTATTTTATTTTGTTGGTATGTTTGGTTCTGTTCTCTGTCTCCCCCTTTTAGACTGTGAGCCCACTATCGGGTAGGGACTGTCTCTATGTGATGCCAATTTGTACTTCCCAAGCGCTTAGTACAGTGCTCTGCACATAGTAAGCGCTCAATAAATACGATTGATTGATTGACTGATTGATTGATTGAGGCAAAGAAATGAACGACCTAATGTCCTTTTAATGTTCCGTTTAAATCCTACAACGGTGCTTTATGTGCTATGTAACATTCTCTGACAGATTTCATCTATTATATTTTTCTGTCTTGCTACGCGGCTAGGTACGGATCGGTTTGTCAACAAACCAATCAGCTGTCCAGCTCAGCTGATACTAACAGTTAGCTTATCAAAGAATAAATCGGGCCTCAGGACATCCTAACCTCCTGCCCTCTCACCGCACCGCAAGACCACTTGCAGTAGGATGACAGGCGGCACAGATTAGCTTCTCTGTGCCTCAGTTACCTCATCTGTCAAATGGGGAGTAAGACAATAAGCCCAATGTGGGACAGAGACTGGTTCAACCCAATTACCTTGTATCTACCCCATTGCTTAGTACAGTGCCTGGCACACACTAAGTGCCTAAATACCACAATTATTATTATTATTCTTAGGGGGAAGGCCAAGTATTCAGGACTTATGGGCTGCACCTTCAAATTAATCCCCTTGGGCTAAAGTAACAGAAGGTTACACAAAATCAGGAGCAATTCCATTTTTAAGAGACTGGAGACCAGTGGTCTGTCCTGAACAGTATTGAGTTTCCAACAGTGACAACGGGATGCTTGGCAGAGGAATGGTGTGACGGGTGCCCTCCTGGATGATTATTTTAGTAACCTATTATATCCATACCTTCCTTAATCCTATTGACCTTTTCAGCCTGCACACATTTTGCAGAAAAAAACAACAATTTCCATTTGCTTACTACCGTGTGTGCGTATGTGTGTGTGTGTGTGCGTGTGTGTATAAATAAAAGGGTTTTTTTTCCTGTTTGTTTTGAACCTATCACCTTCAACTTCAGAGGATGCTCCACCACTTATCTGTGTGACCTTGGGCAAGTCAGTTAAGTTCTCTGGGCCTTAGTTACCTCATCTGTAAAATGGGGATTGAGAATGTAAGCCCCGCATGGCACAAGGGACTGTGCCCAACCCAGTCTGCTTATATCCACCCCAGCGCTTAGTAGAGTGTCTGGCACATAGCAAGTGCTTAATTACTAAAAATTATTATTAATGATTATTAGGAACAACAATTTTGGTTTGCCCTTTCCTCACCCTTTATGTTTTTGTCAGTCGTGAACATGTCCCCTCTATGCCTTTGGCTTTTCACACTGAAACATACTAATCTTTTCAGTATACCCCTATACAGAAGTTACTCCATCCTTCTGACTCTTGGCAAAAATAAGGTCAGGGTCACAGCATATGGGGGAAGAGCAAGCCAGGGTCACAGGACCTAGAGGGATTGTGACATAAAACCTTAAGAAACACAATATGGAGGGCAGGCCAGGTATACGGTGTCTGAAGGAAAGGCTGAGGTAGGGGGAGCAGGGGAAGGAAAGAGGAAAAAGAGGATATAGGGAAAATGAAGAGAAGAATAGAAGAAAAAAAGACCAAGAGGAAAGGAGAAAGAAGCAAAGGATATAATGAGAGAGGTTAAGATTGACTGCATGTGGCAAAGGCCCACTTATTTTGTACATATGCAAAAAAAAACCTTTAGATATTTGTGATGTTGAATGTGCCTACTAATTTTCCTTTAAATCATTTATGCTATTGTAAAGAGAACTTCCTATTTTCAACAGTAACATCCTGAATATTTCTTTCCTGCCCTTGTATTCTAAGAGATAATCCAGTCCAATCCTTTAATTCCTTAATAGTGAACTACCCTTTTCTTTAAAAAATAATCACCTCAAGGGCAGACAGGGAATGTGCCTACCAGTCTGTTACATTGATATGTTGTACTCTCCCAAGCACCTACTACAGTGCTTTGCACACAGTAAGCGCTCATTAAATACGATTTGACTAATTGAACGGTGATCACATCGGGGTAAAGAAACAGTAGTGAAGGAAACAGAAAAGGAAGGTTAGAGGCATCAGAGCAATGGGAAAGTTTTCATCAACAGTCAAAACAGAGTAGCTCAAATTTCTTTCCTGGAATACAACTCCCAATTAAAATTTAAACACCTTGAGGACAGAGAATTTGCTCCTTGCTTCTGGTGTACTCTTCCAGGCACTTGACTAAGTGTTTTGCACTCTGCAGCCACTCAATATTGATTGAAATTCTAAGAATATCAGTTTGGCAAGAGTACTAATTTACAAATATATAAATTCTCTGTAGTTAAGCCACCTCATGTACTATATATATTCTCCTAAGGGTCTCTACTGTTGAGAGCATCAAATGGTCTTTGAATCTGAGGCCAAAGAAAATTGTGGTCCCTAGAGACATTCAAAGAGGAGAAATGCCAATTTCTTTCTTTCTCTTATAAACACACACTCTCTCCCCATTCCCCCACCAAACTTTGCTGAAACATCCCGCCTAGGCCAGCTACTTACCTGAATAATTTTTGGATTGCATGGGCAGCATTCTTTCTAACGTACGGTGATAAATCAGCTGAAGCTTCTTTGATAGCAAGCATCATGATTGGTACAATGATTGGCACTCTGATGCTGGAGAGAACTCTCAGAGCGCTTGCACGAATTAGTTGATTCGGATCCTAAAAAAGGGCAAAATGGAAACTATAAACACCAAAAGGTCAATTTTTCCCATGGTTATTAATGGCATTGATTAAATGACTAGAAGAGGCTTGGACATCCATTTGGGATTTATACGTTTACTCAAAGTTGATACTAAGCCCCCTATGAGGACTCTCGAATTTGACTGGGAGTCCTCATGGATTCTCTGCAGTGAGTTCAAACCCTCAAAAACGGTTCTCTCCAGAATCCCCACCAATCCACAGTTGCACTTTGTGGATACCCTTGAGCAGTGGGCATCACATTATTGGCATAAACTGGGCATTCTGAGAGGTTCAGAACCTCTTTCGGATCATTACTGTTCCATTTAGTAACTTCATAATATATACGACTGATCTGCATTTGCAAATGTGACCGTTCTGATTGTAAAATCCTACCCATGCGTGCAAGTGCGCCTGAAAAGACCGACATGACGCTGACACACCTTGCCACACTGCTTGCACTCAGGACGGGTTCTTCCCATTATTCTAAATGACAACTGCTCCCAAGTGTGCGGGCACTTTGCTCTTTTGAGATGTATACTTACTTTCAAGGCACGCTGAAAAGTACTGATGGACAACAGAGCCAGATCTTGCTGTTCTTCAGCATAGCGGACCAGATAAACATACACTAATTTCTTGATCTAGAAATTAACACCACACACAAAAAAAACACAGTTTGGGTAAACTAAGGGTTATGAATTTGGCAAGTACAAAATGGTAAAAAAAAAAAATCAAGGGAATTATAGAATCACAGCATTTTTCAGCTTGCATGATAATCTCAAGAGGTCATCTGGGCTCAAGAAATGACTAAACTTTTCAGTATAAATAAAACACACAACAGTGTAATAAAGAAACTGAATTGGTCCCAAAGCAGAATGACCCATACTTAAGACAACCCCCTCAATCTGATGCTACAGAATTGAAAAATAATTTTACATTAATCAATAGATCTTATTTTAAATCCATTCATCCTTGACAATATTATTGATTGCCATGAATCAATAAAGTGAAATGCAGCACTGAGGTTTTATCAGCTCAATCCCAGGCAGTCAGTCAGTCAATTCCCCTGAAACCTATACTATTTTTTCGTCTGCTTTCATCACACCCATTTTCGCCACTTATCTCGCCACCTTCAATTGCTCCTCCAAAGGAAGGCACTGAGACTTAGTGTGGACATGTCTATGACCACCTTATTATTGGAATCCTCCATGCTCCAGTGGCTGCTAGTGCCCTCTTCAATTAAGCCCTCTTTTCTCCTACTCCCTCTCCCATCTGCATCACCAACACACTTAGATATGTACCCTTTAAACACTTGATATTCACTCCACCCTCAGCCCCACAGCACTTCAGCACATAGCCATAATTTACTTATTTATATAAATGTCTGCCACCCCCTCTAAACTCTGAGCTCCTAGAGGGCAGGGAACCTGTCTACCAATTCAATCACCTGTATTTGTTGACCCCTTACCTTGTGTACAGCACTGTACTAAATGCTTGGGAAAGTAGACTCATTGTGGGCAGAGAATGTGTATGTTATAGCGTATTCTCTCAAGTGTTTAATGCAGTGCTCTGCACACAGTAAATACTCAGCAAATACAATTGACCGACTTAGTACGGTTCTCTGCACAAAGTGTTCAGTAAATACCACTGAAGGATTCACCTCTGGCAAGGGTTTTATTCTCTTGTAGCTGTAGCATGGAGGCAAGTAGGAGGTGGGGCCATTCACTGATGCAGCCGGGCAAAAGAGCTGAGGTAATGGAAAGCGGCTCTCCCTCCAGCTTCCCAACAGGCACAAAATCAACACTTCTCATGCCTGAAAGGGAAAATCCTTCATACCCCTTGGAGGGGTCTTTAGCACGAGTTGGAAACCACTCATTGCCTGGCGGATAGAGCCCGGAACTGGGATACAGACGGACCTGGGTTCTAGTCCCACCTCTGCCACTTGTCTGCTGTGTGACTCTGGGCAGGTCACTTCATTTCTCTAGGCCTCAGTTATGTCATCTGTAAAATGGAGGTGAAGACTGTGAGCCCTATATGAGACATGGACTCAGTCCAACCTGATTAGCTTGGATCTACCCTAGGGCTCAGTACAGTCCCTGTTGCATAGTTAGTTCTTAAATACCATGAAAAAAAAAAAAAAAAACCCTCGCTGGCCTGGTTCAGTACCGACGTGTGAGCTGCACAATGCATCTTGATTCCTTAAACCATTTTAACATTTCTTTTAGTTAGGTGCTCTTGGTACTCCGCTCTTTAAAATGGCCCTCCCACAATCCATTCCCACACAAAACTACAGAACCAACTTTTATGGAAGAGTTGGAAACTTCTTAATAGAGAGGGTTTGTAATGGTGCCACAGAAAGCCCCGAACTACAGCTGTGCTAGCAGGCGGCACTATAATTACTCACTATCAGGGAAGGATTTTTGTGACAGTTATGGCAAAAAGCATAACAATATTAAATCACAGAAGGTTGCAAAACACTAAATTTGTTCTTATTCTACTATAAGAACCAATCAATACTGACCACAAGAGGCCTATGCACTGAATGGCTGCAGGTGTGCAAAGAAAGCCTTCTTTCCCTGAAACCACTCTGTGACCAGAAATAGGAGTACTTAGGGCTTCGTGACTACACCGTTCTCTGATCAGTTACCTTCATTCAATGTTACAACACTCCTTGCTGTAAAACTAATCATAGCAGGACCACATTAGGCTGGAGGAACACAGGCAGATCTGTTTAATTAGTTTATCAATACCAGCACATCAAACTTCATGAGTTATTGACTAAACCTTTGATTATTTTTTGTGCTGTAACCACTGATTGCTTACTGGGTCATTTTTGGTATCTTCTGACATCTAATGACATATGGATGTACATCCCAACTGAGCCTAGGGCAGCCTGCACTTTTAAAAATGAAATTTACAGCATATACCCAGTGAATAATAAAATGCCTTTCGATTCTCTGATGACTGATAAAAAGTCTATACATCAGTTCCTCTAATGTTGGAGGATTAAGCATATTTCATGGAAAGATAAAATATGTACAGGTCATTTCTGAAGAAGAAATAAGAGACATTAAGAAAGATGGAGAGAACCAGAAAATGCCATCCAACAACCACCCCACCAAGACTGATGACTGAGAAGAGAAGATCACATTTGGCTTCAGAGCTCACTAAGCGGAGTACCAAAATCTGATTAGAAAATAATTTTTACTAACCCCTTCATTTAATGGTGGTAGACCAAAACCTAGACTACCTTTAAAGATACAGTGACCTGCTTTGAGGCCTTACTGGTCTTTACATTGCCACGACGAACCTTACCAGCTTGGGCTTTGTTTTTAATTCTGATAGGCAGCCCACGGGTTCTTGGCAACTAACACCTAATTTTGGTTACAACTCCGGCATTAGAAAGGGAGCACATCAATCCAGAGTGCTTCAAAAAGCCAAAATGGCAGCCTCAATCAATTAATGCTATTTATTGAACACTTACTGTGTGTAGAGCGCTATACTAGGCATTTGGGAGAATACAGTAGACGATCCATGCACATAAAGAGTGTCTTTTTTAGACTGTGAGCCCACTGTTGGGTAGGGACTGTCTCTATATGTTGCCAACTTGTACTTCCCAAGCGCTTAGTACAGTGCTCTGCACACAGTAAGCGCTCAATAAATACGATTGATTGATAGATAAAGAGCTTACAGATTTAGAAGGGGAGACAGGCATTAGTATAAAATTACAGATGGATATATACATAAATGTTGTAGTGCTGGGGGTGGGGAGAATGTCAAAGAGCTAAAGGGGTACAGACTCAAAGGCCTAGGTGGCACAGAGGGAGGAAGAAGGAAATGAGGGCTCAGTTGGAGAAAATCTCTTGGAGGAGATACAATTTTAAAAGGGCTCGGGCACTGTTGATGTCGTCATCATCATCATCAATCGTATTTATTGAGCGCTTACTATGTGCAGAGCACTGTACTAAGTGCTTGGGAATTACAAATTGGCAACATATAGAGACAGTCCCTACCCAACATTGGGCTCACACTCTAAAAGGGGGAGACAGAGAACAAAACCAAACATACTAACAAAATAAAATAAATAGAATAGATATGTAGCGCCTCCCACAAATCCATGGGGCTGTTGAGGTCAATCCAAACCTGAACTGGATTTCTGAAATATCTGGAACTGAGCATTCCCTACTTGCTTCAGCTACTCCCAACATTCCTATCACTGTAGACAACCCCACCAACCCTCCCTCTCTCACAAGCCCATAAACCCGGCATTATCCTCGGCTATCTCTTGCACTCAACCCTCATATTCAGTCGGTCCCCAAATCCTGTCAGTTCTACTTTCCCAACGTCTCTAGAATGTGCCCTTTCCTCTTTACTCAAACTGCTTATCACACCTTCCCGGCGTGGCTCAGTGGAAAGAGCACGGGCTTGGGAGTCAGAGGTCATGGGTTCTAATCCCAACTCTGCCGCTTGTCAGCTGTGTGACTTTGGGCAAGTCACTTAACTTCTCTGTGCCTCAGTGACCTCATCTGTAAAATGGGGATTAAGATTGTGAGCCCCACGTGGGACAACCTGATCACCTTGAATCCCCCCAGCGCTTAGAACAGTGCTTTGCACATAGTAAGCGCTTAACAAATACCATTATTATTATTATTACCACCTTCCAATCAGTTATCCTATCCCTCATCAACTACAGCATCAGTCTCCTTAATAACCTTCCTGCCTCCAGACGCTTCCCATTCCAGCCCATCCTTCACTCTGCTGCCCGAATCATTTTTCTAAAAAAACCCAAAAAACCCAAAAACATTTTGTGCATATCTCCCCATTCTGCACATCTTTCCATTCTTCAAAGACCTTCAATGATTACCCATTCTTCTCTACATCAAACAGAAATCCCGTAACATCAGTCTTCCCAGACTGAGCCCCTTCCTTCCTCTCCCCCTCGTCCCCCTCTCTATCCCCCCCATCTTACCTCCTTCCCTTCCCCACAGCACCTGTATATATGTATATATGTTTGTACATATTTATTACTCTATTTATTTTACTTGTACATATCTATTCTATTTATTTTATTTTGTTAGTATGTTTGGTTTTGTTCTCTGTCTCCCCCTTTTAGACTGTGAGCCCAATGTTGGGTAGGGACTGTCTCTATATGTTGCCAATTTGTACTTCCCAAGCGCTTAGTACAGTGCTCTGCACATAGTAAGCGCTCAATAAATATGATTGATTGATGGATTGATTAGCTTCATCAGTTCTCCCTCTTCTACTTTACCTCACTGATCTCCTACTACAACCCAGCCCACACACTTTGCACCTCTAACACCAATCTACTCATTGTGCCTCAATCTCATCTCTCACTGCCACCACCCTTGCTCATGTCCTCCGTCTGGCCTGGAATTCCCTCCCCCTTCATATCACCACTCTCCCCATCTTCAAAGGCCCTACTAAAATCAGATCCCTTCCAAGAAGCCGACCTTAATTAACCCTTCATTTCCCCACAATATTCTCCCTCCCCTCTGCATCACCTATTCACTTGGGTGTGTAATCACTGTTACTCACCCCAATTCTCACAGCAATATGCACTATCCTTACACCACTATCCCCCACCAAATAATAAGATCCTTAAGGGCAGGGATCATGCCTACCAACTACGGTATTGTACTCCTTCAAACACCTAGTATAATGTTCTGCACATTTAAATGTTCAATAAATACCACTGATTGATAGATTTGAGACCCTGGGGCACCAACTTCCACTTCCCAAGCGCTTAGTACAGTGCTCTGCACACAGTAAGCGCTCAATAAATACGACTGATTCATCAACTGGCCTGGGGGTGCCCATGGCGTGGTATGCCACAGAGCTAATGTGGGGCAAAGCTTGTAGTAGCTCTTTGGCCTGTTGGTTCCCAAGCATTCTTTGAGAGAATTCCACGGCATTCACGTGGCCCTGCTGACTACAATCAATCAATCAATTGTATTTATTGAGCGCTTACTGTGTGCAGAGCACTGTACTAAGCGCTTGGGAAGTACAAGTTGGCAACATATAGAGACAGTCCCTACCCAACAGTGGGCTCACAGTCTAAAAATGAGACAGAGGACAGCAAGCTACCCTCTACAGGATGGCCAATCTGGCATCAGTATTCCTTAGATATCTTCCTCCGCCGAGGAAGTGCTGTTCTTAGGTGTATCTCTCTGGGGACTCCTTGCTTGGCCCTCAACTGCTAATTTGGGGGATGCTGCCTAAAAAACTGAAAGCAAAGAGGGCACAAGGCCCTACTTGGACTGCGAGACTCATATGGGACAGGAACTGTGTCCAACCTCATAAACTTGTATCTATCCTAGTGCTCAGAACAGTGCTTAATAGTAAACACTGAACAAATTCCATAAAAAGGGCAGGGAATGTGGGCAGGGAATGTGTCTGTTATATTAACAGTATATTAACAATATTGTACTCTCCCAAGTGCTCAGTCAGTGCTCCGCACAAAGTAAGTGCTCAGTAAATATGACTGGCTGGTGGCTGGCTAAGTAGCAAACTTCACTTCTTAATGGCTTCTTGGCTAATCACAGTGTGGGGGGTGTCATTGTTCTGATACCAAATTGGACTTCTTTTTTTTTCCTTCAGAGGACAGCTACAAAGCCTGACTACAAACATGAAAGAATCATGTTTGTCAAAGTTACATACCTAATAAAAATAACAAATAGCAATTTAATTAGAATATTGGTTTCAAAGAATTTTAAAGCTGCTGGGCTTTTAAAATTTTCACAGCAAACTGAATGACTATTTTGATGAATCAGAGGTCGGTCACCAAAATTAATTGATCTTGTGATTTCCTTTTTAAATACGTTGCATATTCCCAAATAAATAATGCACTCAAGAATTACGATTATGAATGTGACAGGGGAAAAGAGAAAGGAACACAGACGATTGAAACCCCAGGAGAGGCTGTTTTCAAGAGAAGCAAAGGACAGGATATTAATCAATGCCAACTTAGTACTGTCACAGAGCAGTTTCATTTTCCTTAGCTAAAATGAAAGCTGGGCCTTACACTTCCGAAAATTTCTCATTATTTTCTCCCAGAAGATTAAGAGGCTAAAATTAGTACGAGCTAGATTCGTGTGCAGTCGTTACTTCTAACTCCTTTCGCATTCATGGAAGAATTTTATGTACTTTGAATATCTGTCCACAGGATTTTAATATTGAAATATTACATGTCCATGGATGTACATATACACACACACTATAACTCTACATTTGTCCTTCATACTCAAAGACGACACCACTGACTATGAAAGTCACCTCTGGGTGTTTTTATAGGATTGAAAAGCTACATGGCCGAACCATAGCCCTGACCGTACCGTGCACATGCCAAGTTTGCCCCTTTTTGTCATGGTGTGCTTTCTGTTGGTAGTGTTTGGCACTGCTTTTTTATTTTTGCCTCCTTGTCTCAGGATCCTAATGATGTTTCACCTTAAAATAGCCATTCCTTTCTTGGTCGTCTTGTGCCATCCTCTAAACTGTAACCTTGCTGTGGGCAGAGAAAGTATCTACCAACTCTGCTGTATTATACCCTCCCAAGTCCTTAGTACAGTGCTCTGAATACAGAAAGCACTCAAATTCCATCGACGGTGATGATGGTATCTCTGTGGCAAATGACTGGCAGTTTTCAGCTGCACTGTAGCACTACCTAAACTCTGTTTTACAGCAATTAGGCACGTATTGTTATTATTTATATCAATGTCTGCTTCCCCCTCTAGACTGTAAGCTCCTTAGGGGCAGGGAAGGTAGCCATCAACTCTTTTGCACTGTACTCTCCCAAGTGCTTAGTACAGTCCTCTGCACACCGCAAGTGCTCAATAAATAGCACTGATTGACTGAATCTTAAAACATTACCTCTGTCTTTAATTTCATTTTCCCCATTTCAGCTCTGCAAATGTAACAGCTGCTTGTATATCTGCTATTGAAAAATCAATTCTTCAATAGCCCCTTAAACTGTGAGCCCTGTATGAGACTGTGTCCAACCTAATTATCTTGTATCTACCCCATTGCTTAGTTCAATGCTTGGCACATAGTGATTAAGTGCCATGATTATTATCATTCTTCAATTCAGTCTTTCATCAAATCCCATCAGCTTTGTCTTCACCTCAGCTTCAGGATCTCCCCTTCCCCGTCATAAAATTTGCCTCCATTAATCAGTCACTCAATCAGTGGTATTTACTGGGCACTTACTGTGTGCGGAGCCTACATCTTTGGGAGAGTATGATACAACAGAGTTGGTAGACAGGCTGCCTGCCCACAAAGAGCTTACAGTCCTGAGGGGAAGACAGGCATTAACGTAAACATAAGCATATAAGTGTGTGTATATGTTAATGTCTATCTTCTCCTCTACAGTGTGCGTGTGTATATATATGAATTACAGATATGAACATAAGTGCTGTGGAGCTGAGAGGAGGGTAAACATTGAGTGCTTAAATGGTACAGATCTGAGTGCACGGGTAATAATGATGGCATTTGTTAAGCACTTACTATGTGCCAAGTACTGTTCTAAGCGCTGAGGGTATACAAGGTAATCAGGTTGTCCCACATGGGCTGCTCAGTCTTAATCCCCATTTTATAGATGAGGTAACTGAGGCCCAGAGAAGTGAAGTGACTTGCCTAAAGTCACACAGCTGACAAGTGGCAGAGCAGGTATTCAAACCCATAACCTCTGACTCCCAAGCCTGGGCTCCTTCCACTGAGTGATGCTGCTTCTCTGCTTCACTGGTGACAGAAAGGATATGGAGTGGAGGGGGGAAAGGCTTAAATCAGGGTCATGGTAGTCCAAGCACTTATCAAATCGTTCCTCCACTACTGCAGCGGCTTCCTTGCTATCCTCCTTCCCTCCAGCCTCTCCTATCTCCAGGCCATACCTCAATTTTCTCACAGTTGTTTTGCTGGGGGTTTTTTTGTTTGGCTTCTTGGTTTTTTTTTTTTTTTTGGGGGGGGGAGAGAAATGTTCTGCATTTATCTCCCCACTCCTTAAAAATCTCCAATAGTTGCCCATCTGGTGCCACATAAAGAAGAAATGCCTCGTCACTGGCTGTACATCAATGGTACTTACTGAATGCTTACTGCACCAAGCACTTAGGAGAGTAAAATAAAACCGAGTTGAAGGACACCTTTAAGGCACTCAATCAGCTCTCTTCTCCTGACATATCCCCACTCCTTTCCCACTGCAACCCAGCCTACACACTTTACTCTTCTAATGCCAAACTACTCACTGTGCCTCAATTTCACCTCTTTCAACATTGACCCCTTGCTCACATCCTCCCCTTTGCCTGGAACTCCATCCTTCTTCTTATCTAGCAGACCATTCCTCTCCTTGTTTTCAAAAACTCCACCAAAATCCTACCTCCTCAGGGAAGTCTTACCTGACTAACCTCTCATCTCGTCCTCCTATTCTCCATCACCTATATCTAACCTCTCATCTCACCATGCTGTGTTCCCTCCCTTCTGCATCACATAAGCAGGGTGGCCTAGTGGATACAGCAAAGGCTTGGGAGACAGGAACACCTGGGTTCTAATCCCAGCTCCACCACTTGACTGCTATGTGACCTTGGGCAAGTCATTTCACTTCTGTCTGCCTCAGTTACCTCATCGGTAAAATGGGGATTAAGACTGTGAGCTCCAGGTGAAACAGGGACTGTGTCCAATCTGGGTATTATATCCACCTCAGCATTTAGTACGTTCTTAAAGAGTAAGCTCTTAAATAGACTCGACTTCTAGACTGTGAGCCCATTGTTGGGTAGGGATTATCTCTATTTGCTGCTGAATTGTACTTTCCAAGCGCTTAGGACAGTGCTCTGCACAGAGTAAGCGCTCAATAAATACGACTGAATGAGTGAATATCACAATCATCACTCAAGGCTGTACCCCTAAGCACTCTGACACTTAGCTCAGCCCCAGAGTATTTACGTATATATCCTTATACACTTTAATCTATTTTACCTATATGTAATTTATTTTAATGTCTGCCTCTCCCTCTAGATTGTAAGATTGAGGGCAGGGAGCATGACTTCTCAACTCTATTATACTCTCCCAAGGGCTTTAATATAATGCTCTGCCCACAACAGGTGCTCAATAAATACCACTGATTAATTGAGCCAAGCATATTTTTGCCATTCTTTGAACAATTTAGAGCAAGTATGCTTCACTTTCCCTCCATTTTATCAACCCCAAAATTGATACTTTTTCATATTAGGTTCCACGTAAGAGATGGTGAGTAGAATCGTGCCATATCAAAGTTTTTTTAAAATCAAAAATCAGATGAGTTTAAAATCTTCACCCTTCAATTAAACATTACGGTAGAGACAGAGTTAGGGCATAAAAAATACCCAACTAAATTTTACTTGGCTAGCCAATCTCCCCACCAAACAATATTTTCCAGAAATTTTGGATAAAGGATTTTAGTGTTATCTCTTTCCTTTTTCTCCCTCAACTACCCTCGTTGGAAGTGACAGTGGACAGTGACATGGCCAGAGGACAACTGTACCAAAATGGACTTCAGTGATGCCACTGCTGGTTTTTAAGTATTCCCTGCCACTGATCTACTAATTTTGAAAGCCATACCACGTTGGCCATTGAGTCTTCTACTTTGTCTCTGGATTTGCCAGTAAGCATTAGGGGCTCCTCCTGGAATACTAATTTTTGAAAATTTAGATGGGAGCGATAGAATCCTCAGCTCTTCCAAGCATGTGTTTTAAATAAAACTACTACGGAGGGACCTCGCCTTGCAAAATACCTTAAAAAGCAAAGGTCTCATAGAAACAAAATATACACCAATGGGCTTGTACTTGGTAAGAATAAACCCTAAATTCTTCTCAATGTCAAGCTACTTCACTTCCATTAAACTCCTGAAAATCTATCTGTAAATGACAAAGGCCCCAAAGCATGGATTTGAAAGTAATTTAACCCCCTTCCAATTGATAACAATGGTAAGTAGAATAAGATTAATGAGCATCATGATATTTATTAAGCAGTTACTATGTTCCAAGCGCAGTGCTAAATGCTGGGGCAATTACAAAATAATCAAGGATCCTAGTCCAAGAGTGGGGGAAGAAAAGGTATTTTATCCTCATTTTACTGATGAGGAAACTGAGGCATAGAAGAATTAAATAACTTGCCCATGGTCATACAGGGGGAAAATGGTGGAGGCAGAATTGGAACTCAAGTCCCCTGACTCCCATCCTGTGATTTTACTACTAGGCAACACTGCCTCTCAGTTAGTTGCTTAAAATGTGCGGGTGTTATTCCACTCCAAATTGATGCAATACATTCAGGAGTTGTTCATTTTGATGGCCAAGTTCACTTATTCATGCAATGAGTATTATGTTCCTTATTTACTGAAGAATATTAGATTTCACTCTGCAGTCGGTCTAAAATATGACTGTACAAACATTCTCTAGCATAAATTATTCTGATTGACTGGCTAAATAGAGAGGGGAAATCATTCATTTTCCTTCCTATGAACAATTTTATAAAATCTCTTTCTGGTGATTTTGTCTTGAGAAAATAAATTTCCCCTAGAATGGGAAAATGCCTGTTACTGTAGTAACAACTCCTGATTTAATAGCCCAAGTGCTAAAACCAGATTCATAACTAGGGGGATTAGTTCACCCTGGTCTTGTCTTTGAAATCATAGCTGTACATTACACTGGCACAACAGCTCTAACTGCTCTGAATCATCTATTTGCATCAAAAACTCACCTGTCATACTAATAAAAACCTAGTTCATGGTTATTTTATTGACTCAATATCCCATGTGCTTATATGCTCTTTTTATTACAGTTCAGTCTACTTCTAAAAAAATGGAAAATACTCATGTTAACACTGACTATAAAATTTTCAAATGATATTTTTGTTCACCTTAATATATCCAGTCGATTGGAGTGTTAAAACAGAGCTACGGGGGTTTTGAGTCTGGGTGTAAGTGTGGGAGGAACAGGCTAGAGCTTTGCATTAGGTGGCTAGATGAAAAATTAACTTGTACTTACTCCGGCATTAAGAACAGTGTTTGACCCAGCAAGTGCTTAAATACCATAGGAAAAAAAATATTTACATGGAGGGAGGATGGGACAATATTTCTAGATCCAGCTCAGTTGCTGTGTGACTTTTGGTGGAAGGGAAATAACTTAACCTCTGTTTTGCTCTGCAATAAAAAAAACTGGAGACACTATCTTCTCCTGTCAACATGACAAAAATATTCATTCATTCATTCAATCGTATTTATTGAGCACTTACTGTGTGCAGAGCACTGTACTAAGCGCTTGGGAAGTACAAGGTGGCAACAAATATGAAGCTAACTGTATGCTCAAGTACTTTAGTCGTACTTTAGACGACAGGTGATGATTAATAATATTGTACTGTGATAAGCATAGCTGCTCATCACTTAATGTACTGCAGTAATTGTCTTGAACGAGGCACTAAATAAAATGATATCAGCAAATCCAATTTCCCTATAAGAATGTATGAAATGCACGGTTAGGTTTCCAGAATTTCCAAAATTTTCAGTGCTGGAGTGCACTTAGATCTATACTCTTTAAGCAGCTGACAGCCACCCCAACCTCAACCCCAAAGCACTTTTGAACATATCCATAATTTATATGTATCTCCTCCCCTAGACAGCAGGGAATGTGTCTACGTGCTCTGTTATACTGTACTCTCCCAAATGCTTAGTATAGTGCTCTGCACGTAGTAAGCACTCAACAAATACCATTAATTGATTAACTGAGTGGCGTTCTCCTTTTCTTAACCCCCCAGCCCAAATCTAAAGGCATCATTGTGAATGATGTTAAATATACCCTTTGTTTCACATTGCCTCAAAGCTGCTGCCAGGGATTAGACGTTAGCAAAGTCTACGAAGTCTGGTATCACAGAACTAAAAAGTACTTTATGATACATTTCAATTTGGAATCTAAATGACTCATAAAACAGATCAAGCCACAATATAACAATAACGTATCAAAATGGACAGGTACCTCAATGTTTTTACTGGCCACATTCTTCACGACAGCGGGAAAGAGCTCCGATGCATTTTTTCCTTTAGCAATCATCTGAAATATGAAAGGGGACTATTAGGATTTTGATACACTGAACCTATACTCTAGAAACAACCGGATGAATTTTGGAATATATCAAAAACCCAGAGGAAAACTGAAAGAGTCCACGTTTAGAGAAGCAGCACGGGTCTCTGAGTCAGAGCACCTGGATTCTAATCCTGCCTCCCCCACTTGTCTGCTGTGTGATCTTGGCATTTAATTATTTGAATTTATTTCCAAATATATGAAGTAGCACCAGGCAACTATCTCCACCTAGTTCAACCATCAGCTTACCATTTCAAATGAAATGAAAACTTTTAGAAGACATCAAACCCTTCAAGAGTTTAAATCTAAGTTAATCATTTCAGGTAGACTGAGGAAAAAAAAAACTTATCAAATTGCTGGAGTTCAATAAACTACATTTATTCCATTTGCAAGAGTGGCTGTTTGCAATCCAGTCACCTTAGAAAACAAGAATCTGCCACTCTGTTCACTTTCTACATTAAAGAGAAGTGGTCATAGTAGTAACAGTATTTAGGAAGAGCTTACCTGCAAAATGGTGTATTAAGAGCTGGGAGAGAATTCAAGGGTGGGAATTAAACCTGGTCCCTATCCTTACCTAAATGTTTAAAAATGGAGAATGGATTGGAGACAGACACATCAGGAATGTCGAAACATACAAAATTTGCTCAGTCTCGGTGGCAAGGGAGGAATCCTAGAGGATGCAGGAGCAATCGATCAATAAATCAATAGTTACTGAGTGCTTACTATGTGCAAGTCACTTCACTTCTCTGGGCCTCAGTTCCCTCATCTGTAAAATGGGGGTGAAGACTGTGAGGCCCCGGTGGGACAACCTCATCACCTTGGAACCTCCCCAGCGCTTAGAACAGTGCTTTGCACATAGTAAGCGCTTAATAAATGCCATCATTATCATTATAGATCATGCTGCTTCTCATTTCTTTGAGAAGTAGCATGGCTCAGTGGAAAGAGCCCGGGCTTGGGAGCCAGAGGTCCTGGGTTCTAATCCTGATCCGCCGCTTGTCAGCTGGGTGACTTTGGGCAAGTCACTTCACTTCTCTGGGCCTCAGTTACCTCATCTGTCAAATGGGGATGAAGACTGTGAGCCCTCCATGGGACAACCTGATCACCTTGGAACCTCCCCAGCGCTTAGAACAGTGTTTTGCACATAGTAAGCGCTTAATAAATGCCATCATTATTATTATTATTAGTGGCTAGAGCCCAAGCCTGGAGGTCAGAAGGACATGTATATATGTTTGTACGTATTTATTACTCCATTTATTTACTTTACTTGTACATATCTATTCTATTTATTTTATTAATATGTTTTGTTTTGTTGTCTGTCTCCCCCTTCTAGACTGTGAGCCCACTGTTGGGTAGGGACCGTCTCTATATGTTGCCAACCTGTACTTCCCAAGCGCTTAGTACAGTGCTCTGCACACAGTAAGAGCTCAATAAATACGATTGATTGCTTGATTGCAGCCCTTAGAACAGTGCAAAGGCACATAGTAAGCACTTAACAAATACCATAATCATCAGCACCGTACTAAGCACTTGGAAGTGTACAATGCAAACAGAATTTGCAGATATGTTCTCCGCCTGTAACAACCTTACAGCCTGGGGGGGGGAAGACAAGCTGGGAGCAGGGACCCTTGGTGGTGGGAGGGAAGGTGGTAGTTATCAGAGTTGTTCTTGGTGGCAAAGGAAGAGTCCAAGTCTAGAGAAGCAGTATGGCTTACAGGAGGGAGCCCAAGTCTGGGAGACAGAGCACCTGGGTTCTAATTATTATTATAATCCTGGCTCCTCCACCTTTTTTTTTAATGGCATTTATTAAGCGCTTACTATGTGCAAAGCACTGTTCTAAGCGCTGGGGGGATACAAAGTGATGAGGTTGTCCCACGTGGGGCTCACAGTCTTCATCCCCGTTTTACAGATGAGGGAACTGAGGCCCAGAGAAGTGAAGCGACTTGCCCAAAGTCACACAGCTGACAAGTGGCGGAGCCGGGATTTGAACCCATGACCTCTGACTCCAAAGCCCGTGCTCTTTCCCACTGAGCCACTCTGCTTCACACTTGTCTGCTGTGTGATCTCGGGCACGGCACTTAACTTTGCTGTGCCTCAGTTCCCTCATCTGTAAAATGACTGAGAGCCCCATGTGGGACATGGCCTGGGTCCACCCAGATTAGGCTGACCTACTCCGGTGTTTAGTACAGTGACTGGCACATAATAAGGGCTTAACAAACACCACTGAAAATATAGATGTATATTATGATACATTTCAATTTGGAATCTAAATGAGTCATAAAACAGATCCAACAACAATATAACAATAATGAAATGGACATTTATTTTATTTTGTTAGTATGTTTGTTTTGTTCTCTGTCTCCCCCTTTTAGACTGTGAGCCCACTGTTGGGTAGGGACAGTCTCTATATGTTGCCAATTTGTACTTCCCAAGTGCTTAGTACAGTGTTCTGCACATAGTAAGTGCTCAATAAATACGATTGATGATGATGATGATGTCTTGTCTAAGAGAAGCAGCGTGGCTCATTGGAAAGAGCACGGGCTTGGGAGTCAGAGGACATGGGTTCTAATCCCGGCTCCACCGCTTGTCTGCTGGGAACCATAGGTGAGCCATTTCACTTCTCTGTGCCTCAGTTACCTCATCTATAAAATGGGGATGAAGACTGTGAGCTCCAAGTGGGACAACCTGATTACCTTGTATCTACCCCAACGTTTAGAACTGTTCTCAGCACACAGTAAGCGCTTAACAAATAACATAATTATTATTATGCTGTCGTCTCCAACCCATAGCAATACCATGAACACATCTCTCCCACAGTGCCTCACCTCCATCTGCAATTATTCTGGTAGTGTATCCACAGAGTTTTCTTAGTAAAAATACAGAAGTGGTTTACCATTGCCTCCTTCCATGCAGTAAACTTGAGTCTCCGCCCTCAACTCTACCATGCCACCGCTGCCCACGACAAGTGAGTTTTGATTTGTAGCAGATTGCCTGCCACTTGCTAGCCACTGCCCAAGCTAGGAATGGAATGGCTATGCCTTTGCTTGACTCTCCTTCCCATAGTTGAGACTGGTAGAGTACTGGAAACAATCCAGGTGTGACCGTGAGAGGGGCCATGGACAAGTATCTCAATGTTTTTAATGGCCACATTCTTCACAATGGCAGGAAAAAGCTGTTGTGATATATATACACATATATATATATACACACACACACATATATATATACACACACATATATATACACACACACACACATATACACACATATATACACACATATACACACACATATGTATACATATATATACATATACATATATGTATACACATATACATGTGGGAACAGCTTTTATCACTGGCTTGGCATCCATGGAGCATGCTCAGAGCAGGGATCTCAGTGGTCCCAGGATGGGATCCCCAGGAGGATGGAAAGGGTGGGAGTTGAAACCAAGTAGAAAAGAAAGGAGAAGGAAGAGAACCCTAGCTCAACATTTCTGTTACCACCCCTCTTGGATGTCAGCTGGGCCAGGAGTCATGGAAAACATAGTATTCCTAGTCTTGTTCCTATCCTTGTCCCCACCCCTGTTCTTATCTTGGCTCTTGCAGTACAGTCTCGGTCCACACTCCCTCCACAGCTGGAATCCATCAGTAACGTTTACAGAGTATCAACTGTGTGTGACAACTGCCCTGTGCAGCTGGGAGGGAACACACACATAAAATCCAAAAAAGGGTCAATCACGGAATGAAAAGATAGATAAGTGCTCAGAATTTTCAATTTTCAATTCAATTTCCAATTCACAGCAACTATAAGGACTTTATCCACAGAGTTTTCCTGGTAAAAAAATAAGGAAGGGGTTTACCATTGCCTCCTTCCACACAGTAAAAACTTAAGTCTCTGCTGCTGTCTTTGATCAACATTTTGATCACTTGATCATCTGCCTTTGACTCTTTCCCAGGCCGCTGCTGCCCAGCACAGGTGAATCAACTTTGACCTTTCCATCATGGATAACCCTGGCGATAGAACTCATTCAATTCAATCAATCGTATTTATTGAGCGCTTACTGCATGCACAGCACTGTACTAAGTGCTTACAAAAGAATCTCTCTCTCAGTAGCAAAGCTCTAAGCTTCACTGGCATATGCAAACTCTCCTGCCATGATAAGTCATAGATTTAAAAGCAGTAGAGAAGCAAATTCATATGTACCCAAGTGCAAAAGGTGGTTGTGAACCATCTTCCAAGACTGCTCTGCTCTCTCCTCTCTGCCCAAGCTGTATATGTGGTGCTCAGGCACTGCCCTCCAGTGTGGCTTAGTGGCAAGAGCCCGGGGTTGGGAGTCGGAGGTTGTGGGTTCTAATCCCAACTCCTCCACTTGTCAGCTGTGTGACTCTGGGCAAGTCACTTCACTTCTTTGGGCCGCAGTTACCTCATCTGTAAAATGGGGATCAAGACTGTGAGCCCCAAGTGGGACAACCTGATCACCTTGTATCTATCCCAGCACTTAGAACAGTGTTTGGCACATAACGCTGAACAAATACCATCATTATTATTATTATTGTTATTCCAATTATTTCTGACTCCTGCTTGTCCTGCTGACCTAGCAGAGATGGTGGCAATGGCAGCTTCTCTTCCTCTTCCCGGCCCCAACTTCTGCTTTGAATAACGCTGTCTTCCCGGCTTTCCCCCTGCTCTGCTCTACAGGTGGGCAGGGGAGAAGCTGACTGTATCCCTTCCTATATGACCAGGATGAGGTGGCAAGACCACCTCCCACACCATGACTGGTGAAGGACCAAGAAGCTCTTCACTTTTTCCACCCCTCACGTTTCCACCCCCCAAAATCCTACTCATGTCTGAGCTCCCACAGGCTCCAGAATCTACATAAAGCATTCACGGTGATGGAAGCGGGAAAAGAGGAAGCACTTAATTGGGACCCGGACGGGAAGAGGAAAGAGAAGGAGAAGCTGTGGACCTTGCTCTGTACTGGCATTACAGTTATTATTAGTATTTATTGAGCGCCTACTCTGGGAGACACTGGTATTAAGTATCTACTACGTGCCAGGAAAGGTACTAAGAGCAGAGGCAAATACAACCTAATCAGGTTGGACACAGTCCCTGTCCCACAAAGTACTCACAATCCTAGGTACATATAGTAGTGAAGTGACTTCCCCAAGGTCACAGAGCAGACATGCATCATCATCATCATCAATCGTATTTATTGAGCGCTTACTATGTGCAGAGCACTGTACTAAGCGCTTGGGAAGTACAAATTGGCAACATACAGAGACAGTCCCTACCCAACAGTGGGCTCACAGTCTAAAAGGGGGAGACAGAGAACAAGACCAAACATACTAACAAAATAAAATAAATAGAATAGATATGTACAAATAAAATAAATAAATAAATAAATAGAGTAATAAATATGTACAAACATATATACATATATACATGCAGCTGAGCTGGGATTAGAACCCAGGTCCTTCTGACTCCTAGTCCCGTGCTCTAGCCACTAAGTCATGCTGCTTCTCAAAAGCCAGTGAATTATTTCATTTCCAGTCCGAGAGAGCTCTTGCCCCTCCAGAGTGCTGAAACTAAAAACTTCACCTAGTTAGGCACTGACTGATCACTGGGGAACTATCTAACCTGTTTTTGTGCCCTTCGCAATCTCAGCGGGCATTACTATAGGCACAGTTAACAAAAAAGGAGGCAGAGCATTATGCTCTAAGATCATGAAATGGTATGCAAATAAACTTGGAAAGCCTTTATTCACAAGAATAAGATTTATTCAACTTTTTCTTTCTTGAACTCACACAACTCCAAAATTCTAGTTGGAAGAGTGAAGGTGGTGAGGTTTCTGTTTGATAAGGCGGACACGGGAAATTGCTTATATCAATCAGAAAGACGGCAGCAATCAGGAGAAAAAAAATTGGGATATTCTCGACAGATCTGTAAAGACCTCCTCCAAAAAGTGGAAGATGGGAATGATTCCAATAAAAAGTTAATCATATCTTTGAGTTACCTTTCCTGTTTCATTTTGTCTCCATTGTGTCCTTCACATTCCTTTAACTGTTTCTTCTTTAAATAACCCTTAAGTACACTTTAGTTCCATCCCTGGTCTAGTAGATAGTTTCTGAAGTACAATTACGATCTCTCAATTATTTAAAAAGGAGTTATCTACACAATAGCATAAACATTTAGACTGGGAAGCCAACGAGGATATTACCCTGATCATCTGATTTCCTTATATATTTCTGGGAAAATCCAGGTTGGCTAGGGATTGAAGCCGGAGACCGGTTTAAACTTAAAACAAAGAAGCACACTGAACCAGAAAGGTCCACTTTCTATATTAAAACCTTGCAATGAAGAATTTCACCGCTTTATCTGGCACCAGTACATAGCACTGATGCATGTGTACACTTAAATGTACTAGGCTGAAAATTTGTATAACAAAATAATAATGACTATAGTGTATCATATAATTAGACCTTAAGGCTCTGTTCAAAGAGGGTATTTCACCTAAACCATAATGACTCTTAAATCTGCCTTAGTTCACAGATCATTGACCCAAAAGAACATAATGAGTCCTTCAAAGCCCTTAAGGTCCATCACATCAAATGCAGCTGTTGTACAAAGCTATTAAATCTGGGGTAAAAAATCTTCAGAAATTTCTACAAAAAGAAAGTCACTGCACTACATGTCATTTCATTTCTACAAGGTCATGCTATTTATCTTTGGTATTTTTAACTTATTACTCAACATTAAAAATTACATTTAAATATGCTAAATGTATCCTTGAATCATGAAATTCAATAAACTGACTGAAACCTCTTAAGATCATATTTCAGGGAAATTCAAAAGCTTGGATATCCTTTAGCAAATACTTAAAAATGGATTCCATACAAATTTCTCTCATTTTAAATGGAAGAAACCCCCACGATACCTCTGTACTATGCATCTCGGGCACCCAAAGGGCAGAAAAATAATAATAATTATTATTATGGTATTTGTTAAGCACTAACTATTTGCCAGGCACCATACTAAGTGCTGAGGTGGGTACAATGAACGAATAAAGTAATACTAAAGTACCAAAATGCTTGACAAAGACTATACCCCACCTGCCCCAAAAACTAGTTGAGATGTTTTAACTTACTTTCACAGTGAAGCAGACCTAAGCTTAAAAAATGTCTTGTTCTGCTTGAAAGTACACTCAGTTATATTTTTCAAAATTATACGGCAAATTCATTCATTCCATCGTATTTACTGAGCACTTACTGTATGCAGAGCACTGTACTAAGCACTTGGAAAGTACAATTTGGCAACAGAGAGAGACAATCCCTACCTAGCAACGGGCTCACAGTCTAGAAGGGGCAAATAACATCTAGACTTCCTGAAAACCGAAACTTTCACCATTAAATTTTCACCATAACTGATCAAAATCTAGCTATGATTGCTTTTCTTTCCACAGGACTCAATATGATATGAGTGATTTTCTCCTGGAAAAACACAATAATTGAGGGGGGAAAAAAACTTTACAAAAACAGATAACCAGAAACCCAGTTATTTGAATTTTAAAATGCAAATTGGTGCAAAATGTTTTAAATACGAAAACCTTAATCAATTTATTTGGTGTTATTGTTTTCTGATTTAAGGAGTCTAGTGTGCTTATACAAATGGCTGCTATGCGAGGAGCTGAGTGCTGGACTTGTATTACAAATACAATACTAGTGATACACTCAATGGAGCCCCAGATTGCAGTTACACATCCCTCAGGGTTCAACTCCAAATTCCCAGGGATGAAAGATATCCAAAATGGCAATATTACTGCAGCCCTACTGGAGCAAAAAACTCCACCTGCCTGTACCAAAGTGAATCATCATCATCATCATCATCAATCGTATTTATTGAGCACTTACTATGTGCAGAGCACTATACTAAGCGCTTGGGAAGTACAAATTGGCAACATACAGAGACAGTCCCTACCCAACAGTGGGCTCCCAGTCTAAAAGGAATGGCCTCTGAATTGTTAACACTTTTTTTGGGTGGGTTATTTTTTGTTTGTTTTTAAGGTTATTTGTTAAGCATTTACTATGTTCCAGGCACTGAAGTAAGCACTGGGGTAGATACAAGTTAATCAGGTTGGACATACAGTCCACATCCCATGTGGGGCTCAGAATCTTAATCTCCATTTTACAGATGTGGTAACTGAGGCCCAGAGAAGTGATGCGACTTGCCCAAGGTCGCACAGAAGACGTGACGGAGCTGGGATTGGAACCCAGATCCTTCTGACTTTCACGCCCATGCTCTATCCACTAGGCCATGCTGCTTCTTATTGTGGACAGGGAACATGTCTACCAACTCTTTTATATTGTATTCTCCCAAGTGCTTAGTACAGTGCTCTGCACACAGTAAGCGCTCAGTAAATATGATTGAATGAACTGAATGAATTGTTGGCATACCTGTGTGGGACACAGGGAGAAGTAATAGGATAAATCTTCTTCCCGAAAAGAAATCCATACGCGACACCTAAACAGATTCAAGTTGGGCCAGTCTCCCCTAGATAAACAATTGGGAGCACCAGGGATGCAAGATTCACCTCAATAATGGCATAACCTGTACATAAATTTAGGTACAAAACACTTGAATTTTTCTTCAGGGAAAACTTGAACAATCACTCAGGTTGCTGTGGTCAAGAAATCTAATCATTCTGTGGCACGAAGATAATCTAGTAGAGTATCACGTTTGGCTCAATATTAGAAGCAGCTGAAATCATCACCCATTTAATATCCATAAAACGAGCATTTCGTAGTCCACACTGCACTTACCCCAACAATTCGTTTCATAGCATCCAGTTTAGCCGAGTCTTTGCTGCTTTCCAACATCTGCTTCAGATCTTCGTTTCTATCATAAAAGGGAGAAAAATTATTGGGTATATACTACTTTTGAACAAAATCACAATTACAAAAACATAACAATCAAAATAATCATGGCATTTTTAATAATAATAATAATTACCTCCTTCCCCTCCCCACAGCACCTGTATATATGTATATATGTTTGTACATATTTATTACTCTATCTGTTTTATGTGCAAAGCACTGTTCTAAGCGCTGGGGGGGGATACAAGGTGATCAGGTTGTCCCACGTGGGGCTCACAGTCTTAATCCCCATTTTGCAGATGAGGGAACTGAGGCTCAGAGAAGTTAACTGACTTGACCAATGTCACACAGTAGACATGTGGAGGAGGCGGAATTTGAACCCATGACCTCTGACTCCAAAGCCCGTGCTCTTTCCACTGAGCCACGCTGCTTCTCATAAAATATACTAGTTGGAGTTGAACCTACAGCTCTTTATTTCTTTTGATTGCCTGCCAGCAACATTTTCAGTATTCTCGAAGTGGCTGAGGCAGTAATTTTCTGGGCAATTCTTATCCAACTGGCATTATAGGGTACCTATCAATTTCATATGAAATTAAACATACGAAAGCCAAATCAGAGTCCAGGAGCAACCACCTGGATACCTGGTTTAAGAAGCTGAGGCAATTTTCTCCATGGGGAGATATATGAAAACAATGGCCCTTGTGAAAGGTGAAAAGAAAGCAGACTGTCTGGAGCCACAGTAAAGTGCATTATTTATCGGGCTCATTTGAGCAATTTGGCTTAAAAGTAGTTTTTATTTTATTCCCCCAAATGTGCCAAAGTTATTTTCTGTGAATGTTCAATGAGTCTACAATGCACTAGTCTGGCCTGAGTAGGGTACTGTGTCTAATTTTCACCGTCTCACTTTTGTAGAGAAATTTGAGAGGGCTGATTCAAAAATTGGAAAACAGATCCATCCTTTGAGGGAAGATTAAAGGTACAAGAATGTCTC
Organism: Tachyglossus aculeatus; assembly: GCF_015852505.1. Lineage (NCBI taxonomy): Eukaryota > Metazoa > Chordata > Mammalia > Monotremata > Tachyglossidae > Tachyglossus > Tachyglossus aculeatus. Next base: position 11,151,061 of record NC_052088.1, on the reverse strand, counting down.
TGAGGAAAGCAGTGTGGCCTGGTGGATAGAGCACGGGCCTGAGAATCAGAAGATCATGGGTTCTAACTCCAGCTATGCCACTTATCTGCTGTGTGACCTCAGGCAAGTCACTTCACTTCTCTGTGCCCCAGTTACCTCATCTGTAAAATGGGGATCGAGACTGTGAGCCCCACTTGGGACAGGGACTGTGTCCAACCCGATTTTCTGGTATTCACTATAATGCATGGTAGACAGTAAGCGCTTAACAAATACCAAACTTATTATTATTATTATTATGACCATGCTTGGCACATACTAAACAGTTAAAAGATACTACAATTAATATTATTAGAGAAAAAGGAGAGGCACTAATCAGTCTTCAAGTAAAGGAACATTTTTTTATGGGGTAGACAGTGATCCCCTGCATTCCATAATCTCTAGGAAATGAACTTTGAAGAGGGAGAACATGAAACTGGGAGTCAGGAGACTTAAGTTCCAGATCAAGCTTTGCCACTGGTGAGCTGTAAGGCTCTGGGTAAGTCATTCAGGCAAGTCACTCTTTAGGCCTCAGTTTCCTCATCCATAAAATGGGGGAAAGATACCCATTCACCCTCTTTCTTACACTGAAGAAGTTCAGCTGATTACCCTCTATCTGCATCAACATTTAGCCCAGTCCTAGGCACAAAGTAAATACTTAATACTATCACTAACTGATGGGCAGGAAAGACTTTGATTGAAAGGAAGAACTTGACTATCACGGTAAGACTCTTAAGAACGGGCTACCAAGGAAACTAGTGGAGTATCCATCTCTGAATATTCCCTGAATAACCACAATCACTTTAATGCTGTTTTTACTTTCATAGCATTTCCATGGAAAAATCAGCATTTTTTCTGAAATTTAAACGGAAGATTCCTCTATTTTCCAGTACATAGCAATGAAGATATTCTAACAGGTGCAGATTAAAAAAATCGTAATCAAGGATCAAGAGGTCATAAATTACAACTCACTAGAAACACAATGACCCGAGAGATCCCGAAGTATCCCACTGCCCCTGAATTATTTTCAACTATCATTTATCATTTCTAAATACATTAATTAAGTGCCACATTTTTCTTTCAGTCAGGTCTAATTAGAGACCAAATAATATCCCTCCAACCCCATTTTCCCATTTCACAAAAACATTTCCTTGACGCATTAAGGCATATTTCTCAAGAAGTCATTTAGAAAACCCTCCCCACTTACCCAGTGAAACTTTCACTATTTAGCTCATCAGCTGCACCAGTCAGCCCTTCCTCCTCTGTAGTAGGCTCAGACTGCAGGGTGACTTGAAGGTTCTCAACTAATCTCAGAACTGACTGAACATTGGAGGAGGCTGCAGTGACTTGCCCCAGGAATGAAAATTCTTGCTCCATCCTTTCACACTAAGCAAAGTTTGTGCTTCCCAGATTGATTTTATTATGAGAATGAAATTGCATACGGAAAAAAAAATCCCAGCTCTAACAGGATATCTGTTCCCTTCACTGAATAAGAGCCAAAAAAAAACAAACCCCATTTCACAATTACAAAGGACCATGTCCCTTCAGTTGTGTGGTCTTATCAACTTTCTTCAACAAACACAGGACAGGAATGTGTTTTATGGTAGGAAATACTTAAAAGCCTAAAGAGGATAGATATGAAATCACTAAAATCATATTCTCTAAATCATATATGCTGTAAGCTCGCTCTGGGTAGGAAATATAATAATAATAATGATGGTATTTGTTAAGTGCTTACTACGTGCCAGGCACTGAACTAAGCGCTGGGGTAGATACAAGGTAATCAGGTTGTCCCACATGGGGCTCACAGTCTCAACCACCATTTTTACAGATGAGGTAACTGGGGCAGAGAGATTTAAGTGGCTTGCCTAAAGTCACACAGCAGACAAGTGGCGAAGACGGGATTAGAACACACGACCTCTGACTCCCAAGCTCGGGCTCTTTCCACTAAGCCACACTGCTCCTATGTTGACCAACTCTGTTGTACTGTACTCTCCCAAGCGCTTAGGACAGTGCTCTGCACATAGTAAGCATTCAGTGATTGATTGATTGGCGAACAGATAAATCTACACAAGTTCTAAACCGCTCCCACAGGACTCAATAAATACCATTTGATTGATTGATTGATTGACTCCTGGAATTCACAGGGCATTAACCCTCCTGCTTCACAAAAAGGGGCACTGCCAAGGACCTGGCACCCCTTCCACACTGAAGCTGTCATTGCTTCTGGCAAGTCATTAATTGCCCCAACTCAGGTGCCCGCTGCTAAAGCCGTTTCAAAGGTTTAAATTTCTTCTGCCGATTCTAGAGACCAACAGGGACAACGTAAACTATCACAAACAAGTAAAACCTACACACAATTTATACATGGGCTAATTGGCTGTCCTCTTGCTGAATCTTAACCTTCTTTTTCTGTTTATTTATTCAGACATGGCAATTAGAGATCACCTACTCACCCACGATAACCAGAACACTGAGAAAGCAAGCACATTAAAGAAAAAAAATGAGAACATCTCTTTTGGCTTCTGATCGTAATTATAATGTTCACTTAGAAAACTACTTTTAAGGTGGCTGCAACACAAAAGTTTTTCCTCTCCGCTTTCCATGGCCAGATGGCACAGCAGGAGAAAGAAACAGCCAAAGAACTGGAAATCACAAGAGCCAGTCTCAGAGACCACTCTCTGAATGGATGATGGGAATTAACAATAAACTTCCTTCTTGGCCCCAACTTGCTTGTGGTTTTTCCGTGTCAGCGGGGACTCAAGGTTTCACGGTGTTTTTGCAGGGTGATGGCTTTGAAAGAGCAAGGGCCTGGGTGTCAGAAGACCTGGGTTCTCATCCTGGCTCCGCCAACTGTCTGCTTTGTGACCTTGGGGAAGTCACTTCACTTCTCTGGGCCTCAGTTACCGCTTCAGTCAAACGGGGATTGAGACTTTGAGCCCCATGTGGGACAGGGACTGTGTTCAAACTGATTAACTTGTATCTACCCCAGCACCTAGAACAGTGCCTGGCACATAGTAAGCACTTAACAATACCATAATTATTATTTGCAAATTTTATCTGTGGAACCTTATGAGGAAATCCATAGGAAAAAAATCCCCAAGAAGCTTTGGAAGGTCTACACCCTGATCTCCCTTCTGGCCGAGTTTCCCTTGAGGGTGCTAGAGAAGTAGCAGCTCGTAGCCATCCATCACTGGTACTTATTGAGGACTTACTATGTGCAGAGTACTATACTGAACGCTTCTGAGAGTGCGACAAAGTAGACATAATTCCTACCTTCAAGCAGCTTACAATATAGAGGGGAAGACATACATGAACATAAATTACAGGAAGGGAAAGCAACTAAGTATAAGGATATGTACATTAATACGGGGGGAGGAGGGAGAGTATGGCCTTAAGTCTATACCCTAGACTGTATGCTCGTTATGGACAGGGAAAGTGTCTGCTAATTCTGTTGTACTGTACTCTCCCCAAGAGCTCAATAAATACAATTGACTGATGGACTGAAGTCCATCAGTGATGCACTAGAGAGGGAAAACTGGGGGAAGAAATGAGGAATAGTCACGGGGGACAAGTCCTAGAGGAGATGCGATTTTAGTAAATGAAACCTGCCATGGCTTTATCCCAGCAACTCCAACTCAAGAGACTCTTGGCCGTAAAATGGCTTCTGGGGCTGTAACTTCCTCAGAAACCAGTCAGCCAGTGCCAGCTTATCTCAGGGCACTAAGCTCCCTACAGCTTGCTCTTCTCTAAGGGAAAGGAGCAGTCCCTGTTAGCAACTGAGGGTATCTTGCTTTCCTATCCACCACAAATGTGTTCTTCTCTACTAGTGATTTACTTGTATATTAAAACAGGAGAATAACTAGAAGTCACTTCACCAAACTGGTGACAACTGTGGACTAAGGAACATTTTGGGGATGAGCAATTATTTGCAACTATTTTCTTCTTTGCTTTAATTTTAGCCTACATTATGGGGTCTGTTAGTCTGTAGATTCCTCAAGATCTTTTTAACTTTCTTGGGTAGGGCCAACTGTGGTATGAATTGGGGCACTAGATAAATGTTACAGAAATTATATATCCACCTAATATACAGGCTCATTTTCACAGACTGTGTGTAGAGTTTTATAAGAACATTCGCTTTAAAGTTACAGAACAATTAAGTCTTCTCTACACGAAACTTAAATATCTCATTTGTAAAAAAATATTATACATGCCTGAATGTTCAAAATACAGTACATCACTGAAAATACAAGGGAACTTTCTTTCCTTGACCCCTTCTTCAGACCAGTCCAACAATTCAAGAAGTGATTCTGTACAACATGATTTGGGGGGGAGGGGGTGGTTGCCTCTAAAAGCAAAACACAAGTCCTCTACTTCCAGGAGTCCAGCATGAACTGGAAGTCTTAAGGCCTGGCCAACTGAAGTACCAAACCTGGGGGCGGAGGGAGTGGGGAAGGAGTGTCTAGGGACATGGGTTCTAATTCCGCCTTCGCCACTTCTCCCTTGTGTAATCTTGGGCAAGTCACTTCACTTCTCTGTACCTCAGTTACCTCATCTGTAAAATGGGGATTAAGACTATGAGCCCAATGATGAGATAGGGACTGTGTCCACCCCGATTTGCTTGTACTCCCCTCGCAGCACTTAGTACAGTGCCTGGAACACAGGAAGCGCTTAACAAATACCACGGTTATTATTAAGGCCACCCCCAGTACAAATTGGCCAAAGTGGCCTAGGGCCCCCTCCTTGGGGGCAATGCCACACGTGATAGTCAGGATAGTCAGTCTGAGCCTCTGAGGGTTCAGCCTGGACTCACTGGGAGTCAGTCAATTATATTTATTGAGCACCTACTGTGTGCAGAGCACTGTACTAAGTGCTTGGGAAAGTACACCGTACCAATATAACAGAAACATTCCCTGCCCACAACGAGCTTAAGGTCTAGAGGGGGAGACAGACATTAATATAAATAAATAAAACTGCAGATATGGATATAAGAGCTGTGGAGCTGGGAGAGGGGGAAGAGTAAAGGGAGCAAGTCAGGGCGATGCAGAAGCGCGTGGAAGAAGAGGAAAGGGGGGCTTAGTCAGGGAAGGCTTCCTGGAGGAGATGGGTCTTCAATAAGGCTTTGAAGTGGGGTGAGGAATTGTCTGTTGGATATGAAGAGGGAGGGAGTCCAGCCACACTCCAGCCGCCACATGGGGCTACCGGGATCAGAAGAAAAAAGTGGATAGGCTGGGTGCAGTTTAGATCTGGACCCTTTCAGATTGGGTTTCGCCTTCTTAGGACTTTACCTCAAATACTTATCCCCAGGTGAGAGGTCTGGCCCAAATCAGAAATGAGGGCCTGGAGGAGGTCTAGCAATCATTAAAGTGCTTGAGATAGAAATTGATTTTCTAGGCACTATGCATTTGCACTTGAAAACATGTGAATTGAAGTTTATATCCTAGAACATGAAAGCAGGCTATAGAACATTTTAATGCGGTATTTCAAGTGGGTAATTCTTAACTGCCCACAAGCTCCAAAAGGGTATTTTCTTTCCGATGCTCCATGAGTACCACTCTCAGAAGAGTCAAATGCGCCTTAATTAAATCCACTTTACAAGTAAATAAAAGAAAAATCACCAATATACTCTGTTTTACAGTCAGTCATCCCTACACTCACCTTAATGCAGCATTTAATGCAAAGGCAGTAAATAAAAATGGCATGAGTTTTCCTGGTCCACCATAACGTATTTATTAGCATCAACAGTATTCACTGAGTTCCTGTTCTTGTCAGGGCAATGTAGTAAGTACTTGAGGGCATTACAATAGAGGAAAAAAATAAATATAGGATTGAGTTGCTGTAGAATCTAGTTGAAGAGAGTGATGGAAACAAACAAAAAAAAACATATGCAAAAAAATGAAAAAATGCCAGTACCAGGGACATCATATATAAGGGTCCACATAACAGAAATACCTACAAGATTTATTCATTCATTCGATTGTATTGAGTGCCTCTGTGTGCACAGCACTGTACTAAGCACTTGGGAAGTACAAGTCGGCAACATATAGAGACGGTCCCTACCCAACGGGCTATTTATAAAAATACATCACATGTTAAGTACTGACAGAATTCCAATATACCTTGCTCAGACAAAATACTTTCCCCTTCCATCTTTCTTGGTGTCTGTTCAAGACTTCTCCTACTAATTCCCCTTTTCCTGTAACCCTCAATGTTCCCTATCTCTCTATTGCTGTAAGACTTTAGCTTCCTCTAGACTCTAACTCCTTGTGGGCGGGGAACACATCTACCAACTCTGTTGTATTCTCCAAGTGCTTAATACAGTGTTCTGCACACCATAAGCGCTCAATAAATACCATTGACTGATTAAGGGCTCTAAGCCTTGAGTAAGTGATTTTGTGGCTATCGAGAAACCAATCAATGGTATTTATTGAACACTGTGTACAGGTATTTAGCATTTGAGAGAATATAATACAATAGAGTTGGTTGCCATGATTCTTGCCCTAGGAGCTTATATAGCAGCAATTAAATGAACAGGCTAAAACAAGCCATTAAACTAAAATAAGCAATCTAATACACCTACTGTCTCTTCTTTAATATTCCTTTTCCTTGATTTAAACCAAGTTTCCAAAAGCAGTCCACGTCCTAGGTGGCATCTCTAGGTTGTAAACTCACTGTGGGCAGAGAATGTGACTACCATCTCTGTTGTAGTGGACTCTCCTAAGTGCTTAGCACAGTGCTATGCACTCAAATACCACTGATTCTGCCCCTTAACAGAGACTGGCATGAAGTCAGAATCACTGTTTGTGAAGATTTCTATGTCTGTCTCCCACGCTGCAGTACGATAATAATAATAACGGTGGTATTTGTTAAGCGCTTACTATGTGCCAAACACTGTTCTAAGTACTGGGGGGCATACAAGGTGATCAGGTTGTCCCACTTGGGGCTCACAATCTTAATCCCCATTTTACAGATGAGGCAACTGAGGCACAGAGAAGTTAAGTGGCTTGCCCAAGGTCACACAGCTGACAAATGGCAGTCGACATTCGAACCCATGACCTCTGACTCCCAAGCCTGCGCTCCTTCCACTGAGCCACGCTGCTTCCCCTACAAGTTTCTTGTGGGCAGAAAAAGTCTCTTGTTCTTCTGTTAAACTTCCTATGCCCTTAGAACAGGCGCTGCATTCAGCAGGTGTTCAATAAATACCATTACTACAATTACTCCAACAACATGTAGGGTATTCAGGTTACAAATCCAAGATTCAATTGGTCACTTAACTCTGGCATGTTTTCTAGAATTGCGATATTCACCTTCCAAATATTTGCTTGACAATCTTCAAAATCTACTGGGTCATCCTGAGGTTTTAAACCCCCTGGAGCTGGGATTTCATCAAATTACAGGGGGCAAGTTTTCCCAGGAGAGCATATCAGCACATCTTCCAAACCTCTGAGGATAATGGACTCTGTGCTGGCCTGTCAGGGCAGAGAGGGGCCAGAAAACTGCTTCTTTAGTTGTAATTTATTGAAGCCTCTACTGCTGTCCCTATTTTCTCAGGATGTTTGGCTGATTGTCATTTCAACCTTTCCTTGGATATTATTTATATTTAGCCCTCATCTTAGATCATGGGTTTCCTGTGGGTCAGGGACCGTGTCAAAATTATCCTTGAACGTCTCACCTGTGTGTCTAAGTTATCCTTGGATATCTCGCCAGTGCTCTACCAGTAAACAATGACAATAATAATGATGATAATTAATAATGACTGAGGTACCTGTTAAATGCTTACTATGTGTTAACTGGGGAAGATACCAGATAATCAGGTAGGACATAGTCCCACAAGGGGCACAGAGTCTAAGGGGGTGAATGGATGGAATTGACTGGAGCTGCTCCAAGTCACTAAAAACATGTCTCTACATCCCCTTTGCTGAAATGTTTGCATCAGCCTCTCCCTAAACCAGGTAACCCTACTAAAGTATGTGCATGAGGGTTAGGAACCTTACTGAACGGTTTTGAAGACACAAATTTAAGTTTTCTTTTCTGGGCAACTGGACACCAAAGTCCCCAAATTGGGGTCTCACATAGTTAGGACATGTGCCCGGGACTAGTAATCTGACAAATCAAATAAATTCTGGCTGAAAATTATTTCTGAGGTATAGTTCTTTGCCCACCAAAGAGAATTAGAAAAAAAATATCCAAGTTAGTAGTTAGTACAGTTCCTTGTTCTAATCCCTAATTCACCAGCTTTAGGATAAAACGGAAAACTAAAGTCTAATTACTTATAGTCAATAAAGATTCCTTGGGAGTTGTTCAGGATTAGCACCATTAGCCACATCTTGATTTAATTCTAATTTAAGTACTTACAGTCTTCCCACCTAAATTCCCCCTGCACCTTCAAGTGTATGTTAGAGTCTTCACTGACTGTTTTTTCACACTGCACTATTCAGTGGTTACATGAACAATCCTCATCAATGCTGGAGATGTTGCAGTCTAAAATAATCCTATAAAATTCACTTACTAAGTGCACTGTGGGTGGGGAATGTGTCTGCTTATATTGTGCTCTCCCAAGCACTTGGTACAGTGCTCTGCACACAGTTAAGCACTCAAGAGCTAGTAGACTGACTGGTAGATCCCCAAAGATCCCACAGCAAGAAGTGTTTTTCTGCAAAATACTTTATTATTGCACCTTTAATTGATAACTTGGTTTTATACAAAAATTTACTTTTCAGTTGATGCTTCGCCCTTACGAAAATATTAAAATCCTAGAACGTTGCTTTTTAGTAGTGGAAAAATCTGAAACTATCCATCAGATATTGCAAAATAACAAGTAGAAAACTATTTTGGCTTTATTTGCAAGTTATAATTGAAGTGGCCACTGGTTTACAATACCGATAATAATACTATTTGTTATGTACATACTATGTGCCAAGCACTACACTAAGCACTGGGGTAGATACACGATAATCAGATCCCTGTCCCTCAAGGGGCTAATAGTCTAAGTAGGAGGGAGAACAGGTATCGAGTCCCCATTTTACGAATGAGGAAACTGATCCCCAGAGAAGTTAAGTCACATGCCCAAGGTCACACAGTACACAAGTGGCAGAGCTGGGATTAGAACCCAGAACCTCTGATTCCCAGGCCCGTGTTCTTTCTGCTAGGCTATGCTGCTTCCCATTATGGTTTTCCTATCCTACTGCAGGAATCAATTTTATTCTCCAAGAAGCTGGACATTAGATGAGGGAGGCTGCAAATAAATTGTCTTCCCGTTACAGAAATCGATTGGGCAGTATGCTCCAGTAATCAAAACAAAGTAACAAAAGGCATCCTAATCTCTGGAAGCTGGTTAATACTTCGGTATTAGAAATGTTTCAACTTCTCCTATCTTCAACACAAAGTTTTACCAGAAAACTTCTAATTTTCTTCGCTTCAAAAACCTACTTCTTCGAATCAATCAATCGTATTTATTGAGTGCTTACTGTGTGCAGAGCACTGTACTAAGCAAATATTTATTCTCTCTCTCTCTCTCTGCCCCCCACCCCCCCACCCCCAAAGCTGGCTGTTTCAGAGAATCAACAACCAGTCTATAAATTACAAGTTCACTAGTAAGGGGACAGTTAAAAAAAGAATATTAAAAAATAGTCAGGGTACGTTAAATGCTGTTTACTGTCAGTTAACAGCTGAAAGCAGTTTTATATATGAAGCACCAACACAATTTATATATCTGTAACATTTATTTGTATTGATGTCTATCTCCCCCTCTCTAGACTATAAGCTCCTTGTGGGCAGGGAATGTATCTGTTTATTGTTGTATTGTACTCTCCCAAGTGCTTAGTAGAGTGTTCTGCACACACTAAGTGCTCAATAAACACAACAATGAATGAACTGGGACTGAAAAATCAGAAAAACTTGGTGTCCTTTTAGGTGTCAAGATCCTCATCCACACTTACACCTTCTCTGCAGGGTCATTTCTTCAATGGAGAGATTTGAAGCAGGAGAAGGAAATGCCAAAACTTTTTGCTATCTGGTCCTTGCGCGACTTCCCCGGGTAAAAGGAAAGTTTGTGCCTCCAAGGATTCAGTTATGACAGTGCAGTGGTAGTGGTTTGTGATGAGGCCAGGCATCAATCCAACCAATATATTTATTAATAATAATAATCGTGGTATTTGTTAAGTGCTTACTATGTGCCAGGTACTGTACTAAGTGCTGGGGTGGATACAAGCAGATCAGGTTGGACATAGTCCCTGTCTCATGTGGGGCACACGATCTCAGTCCAAATTTTACAGATGAGGTAACTGAGGCCCAGAAAAGTGAAGTGACTTGCCCGAAGGCACACAGCAGGATTAGAGACAAGATTAGAACCCATGACCTCTGGACTCCTAAGCCCGTGCTCTATCCACTATGCCATGCTGAGCGCCTACTATGTACAGAGTACTATATTAAGCACTTGAGAGAGTACAACAGTTGGTAGACACATTCCCTGCCCACAACAAGCTTACATTCTAGAGGGGGAGATAGACATTAATATAAAAAACATTACACATCTGTGAAAAGCACTACTGGGGCTCTCTCATGAAATGGATTCAAACCAAAACCGCATCTTTTATTATTATTATTCTTTGCCAGCCATACCCAGAAATAAAGTTTTATACCATAGCTTCTAAAATACAAAATATTTCCTTTCATAAGGTACTGACAGCAAATGTTGAGTTTCTGCCCAACTCTAATCAAAGTGTTACACCTGGCGGGCGCTTGTTGGTTTCATGTAATGCCTTGCCGTGTTTCCAAAAGACAAATTCCACTTTTCCTCCAAGGACTACTGTATCCATCACAGACAAAACAAGGGACAGTTATGAGTAATGTGTGACTGCTCTTAAAACTGCTACAACTTTCCAAGGAGAATGTAAAATTAAATGCAACAGTGACCACTAGTTGGAGGGAATAGGAACTAAGCCTATTAGGTAGTCAAAACAAAGAAGAGTTGCAACAGTCTGTGAACAGTATTTTCCTTCATTCAAAACACCCTCCCACCACCAATGGAAGCAGGGTGCCCAACAAAATAAACAAGACAGAATGCCGAAGTAAAAAATAAGTTTACTTGGCTATTAAAAGGGATTATTTATACGGCTGAGGGTCACTGAACACATTTTATACTGTTCTAAATGTAATGTTAGTCGAAGGTGCTAAACTACATTATAAATCAAAGTACTATGATGCCCATAAATCCACCTAAGTAATATTACATGGAAATTAATATTCATTAGCATCATCATCTTGGAGTATCTACTGAGGGCAGAGCTACACTAGGTGCTTGGGAATAGACAATAAGCGTAGAAGGTATAACAAAAGAATGAATGCTTCCACAAATCAATATGCCATGGGTCTAAATTACCACGCTTTTAGAGAAATAAAGCAGAAGTTTAACTTTAGCAATATTAGGTGGTACTGAAATGCTATTCCACAGGAGTATTTTACAACACTGACCAGTGCAAAGGGTTCTCCTGTAGGCAAATAACTTCGGAAATAAAGTCAGCGTGACCATCATCATCATCCATGGTATTTATTGAGCACTTGCTACGTTTACAGCACTGTACTAAGTGCTTGGGACTTAGATTCAGGGTGATGACATCAACCAACAACTTGGTGACCAGCATGGGGTGATGTCCGAGAGTTGATATTTTAAAATTCACTTTAACATTTTTACCTTGATCTGACTAAACTGTAAGCTCATTATGGGTAAGGAAAATGTCCCCCAACTCTGCTGGACTGTCCCAAGTGCTTTGCACAGAGTAAGCACTCAATACCACTGATTGATCTAACTGCCTCCTTTATTCTGTGAATACACACAAGTTAAAAATTAAGCTACTGGACAGAATCTTACAGCCATCTCCTACCACTGTCTGTCCACACATCTTCCAGTCGCAACCCTCTGATCTCTCCCGCTTCGCCTTCCCACAGTGTGTGACAGCTGCACCTTTTGGGAGCATTTGGTCCCAGAATGGTGCACCTGGATGACAGGGGACCCCGAAGTGGTTGGGAAGAAAAGATTTGGAGCCCTAAAGCAGCAGTCCCAAAGCAAAAGCTACCAAAGACGTAGCCTGAATCCAATTACCTCCTCTTTCTTATTGCCCATCTTATCCCACTCTCTGCCACGATCTGCCCTAAAGAGAGTTGTCTATTTTTATGTATACGTTCAAATGCCACTCACTTGTCTTCATGATGCTGCGACTTTCCTTTAATTCTGCCTCCATTACAACATATCAAAATACGGCAAAGCACGGACTAGGGTAACCTTTTTTGAGTCACTATGCCTTTTCGGGTGCACCGTAAATTATCCGAAGACCTAACTCAAAATCTCTGACAAATGAACACCACTCTCAAATGAGGGTTTCAGAATTTAAAAGCATCCTTAGATAGGAACTTCATTTACTTAGTTCTTTTCAGAGCCTAATTTTACTATGTTTTTGGTTTGTTACCAAATTCATTTTACACAAGTGACATCTTGTGGTCATATAAAGTACTCCTTCCCCTTTCCCAGCTAAGCAGTCTACTTAATATTTTAGCTTATAAGTTGGCCCCTTGATCTACTGTTTTCCCTTTATTAACTGTCTCTAGAAATCTGAGTTTACTACCAACAAAAATGGGGACAATCTTTAAGTGTGATATTTCTGGGGAAATAGCTCATAAAAAAGTGTGGGTCAAAAATGGCAACAAATGTGTCCCTTTCTCGCTAGTACCTTTAGAGTACCATTGAGGCAAGCTAGAACGCTGAACTCTTCTGAGTCTAAAGGTGCTGGAGGAGGAAGGGATGCCTGGGTTCCCTTCCTGAGGACCACAGGTACCATCTCGAAACCCCCTCCATTCAGAAACAGGGCTCAAGAATCCTCTTCCCTGCTGACTCAATTACCTGAACATTTCCCTTACCCATAATGAGCTTACAGTTTAGTCAGATCAAGGTAAAAATGTTAAAGTGAATTTTAAAATATCACCTCTCGGACATCACCCCATGCTGGTCACCAAGTTGTTGGTAGGTACCATGTCCCTACCTGTAGTTTATTTAATGTCTATCTCCCCCTCTAAATTGAAAGCTCCTTGTGGGAAGGGGACGTAACAACTCCACTGTATTGTACTTTCCAAAGCACTTAGTACAGTGCTCTGTACACAGTAAGCACTCAGTAAATACCACTGACTGATCGACTGATTCCAAAACAGACATGGTTTTGAACATTTTGGGTGCTGGGGGGATTAATTTAAAATGTGAGTGAAAGTTGGAAAAAACAGGGATTTGGGGGTAATTCAAGGGGCTAAAAATATACAATTCTGGGTCACTGATTCTTTAGGATTTAGTTCAAAATCTGATTTAAATTTGAAAATTTGAAATTTTACTTTGAAATGTATATGATTCACATACATCTTCCAGACTAGTGTTTCTGCAATATTACTTCTTTCCAGCAATGATGCAATTGGCTAAATGAACATATGATAGCCCAGCTACTTTTTAGTCCACACAGTAATACTACAGGTAAGGTAACAACCTTTATTGTCAATCCACAAATCAATAAAAACCAACTCATCATTCTGAGATGGGGAGCGAAGTGGAGTAAGAAAAAATATGAAACAAGATAAGAAAAGCTGTTCATGAGTGGCCAGTACCCAAACTCTAGGAGAGGAACATCTCCAGAAATAAAATTCTGATGTAGTTAAAAAAACCAAAACCTTTCACACATTGCATTCTAAAAAGTAATGATTCACTGGTGACAGTGAAGATATTAACAATTGTTAACACTAATATGTTAAAGTCAACTTAATTCAAAAGTGGAGGAATACTTCGTAAATCAACATGTTTTTCACCATGCAGACAGACTTTTTTGAATTATATTTTTGTGTTGGTCTCAAATTTAACCCCAATTTTGAATAAAAGATTGGGAGATGGGATGGGGGTGGAAATCAGATTGAAGTAAAGCTCTAACATCCTATATCCTAGTTTTAAGTAACAGGATTTGGGCTGATCAATCACATTTAATAAGTGCTTATTCTGTGTAGAGCATTGCACTAAGCACTTGGGAGAGAATAATGTAATAAACTAGGCGTATTACTTCATAACTATTTATAAGTAGTAATAGTATTTATGAAGCGCTTACTGTATGCCGGTCACTGTACAAAGAGTTGGTGTAAGCTCATTATGGGTAGAGAACGTGACTGCTTGTTCAGTTGTACTGTACTTCCTAAGTGCTTAGTACATTGCTCTGCACATGTTAAATATCATTAACAGTACACAAGTGAGAATTAAACTATCCATTGAGGAGCTCACAACCTAAATAAATGTGTAATTATTAATTCTTTTAATAACTAGCTAATAACTAAAACTAGCTATAATTAAAAACACCGAAACCAAAGCGGGCTTCCTAAAGGCCCTATGGCTCATGATTTTGAAACTTGCAAGGAAAAAAATTATAGAAAAGAATGTAATACCATGTGCCACGGAACTATGGAATGGAAAGAAAAATTGCCAGCCATAAAGGTTAGATACGTCGGCCAGATTCAGAGTTGGCTACAATGCTCTAAGCAAAGCCAGACTTCCCAGACAAGAACGGGTTATGCCTGCTCCTGAAAGGGGTGTCCTCTTCAGAATCATAGTTTTCAGATGTTAGATTCACCATCAGGTAACAGACTTAGGTCTTCTAAATCTGCCCAGAGACTATGTGACCAACTGAAGACTTTAAGTCTGCCCATGAAACAAAAGTATCTTGCACGCGCTGATATTCTGGGATGAAAAAGAAAATTTCAAAAATATTTATATAGTACTCCTGCAATGCACTCCAGTACAACTATCATCAAATCACTTGGGATTGGTAAACTAAAGGCAGTCATAGCCAAAGACATCCAGCTGCCTCACAGTAATGACCAATCCATTCTATTTAAATGTATTCCATCTAGAAATGTAAGATTTGTACCTCAGTGCCCCATTCTTCTGACAAATCATGTAGGCAAAAATAGCATTTGCCTCAGTTGTGACAAAGAACATTATGGCAACATCACTGCATATTTGATCACTACTGTGGTACTTTTCAAGAAGACTTGGCAATAATGTGTCTACAATAGCCTGCCAGTTTCCAGCCCTTAACTCTCTCTTGGGATAACCACTTTGTGAGTTACCTTTGGGTGTTTTCTGTTCCTATTATATACACACATACACACATGAGTTGTCTGTGTTCAAAAGACACCCACTGATGATGAACTATTAGTTCATGTGTGCCTAGAAAGGCCAATGAGCTACCCACATTAGGCACCAACAATGTTGTCCCTCATTGTGCTGTTGTACTTAAATCTAATCAATTTATTGCTCACAGCTGTGATAGAACAATAATTCTTTGTTATATACTGAACCCCTGAGGACTATGAACTGAGGAGAGTACAAGAGAAGCAAGATACATATCCTGCCCTCCTGAGCAAACAATCTAATGGGACAAAGAAAAATTACTGATGAATACTGGAAGCAAAAGGAAGAACAGGAAAAAGTAATACAAATAAATCAGGATGAAATATCTGAACAATAAATAAAAATATACACATGAGCGCTAAGGAGAGGAATAAAATACCTAGGCTGGGTGTTGGGTTGGCGAAGGCTTCCCGGAAGAGGTGGGATTTTTGAGAGCTTTGAAGACAAATGGGAGTTTTGGGGATTTGGAAAGGTGAGGGAAGAGTTCCAGATTAGAGATTAGTGTGTAAGGGGACCAGAGGCAGAGCGAGTAAGTACATTTAACATTGAGAACATCTAGAAATTTATGCAGTTTTTCACCATTGTGGAACAGTTTATGCACTTCTATATATGCTTTAAACTAAACTGTACTGATTCCAAAGACTTTTAAATTAATTGTCTCCTGCTTAGGGTTTCATGATACAGTTGTGGAAGCAAGGGAGGGGCAGGGATCCACATTTTAGTAGGGTAAAACTCCAGGTGCCCAGAGAATTGGGATATATTTTTGAATGGCACATTGATGAAAATTCATTATTTACCAGTGCCATATGTGACTGGACTGGTATAGTGTTTTTGGAGCATATAGCTGTACTGAGACCTCAGTAAGTAATACTAATTTTTATTTTTCTCAAAGGTAATCTACATATATGATTCACTTGACACTGATCACCGAGTATGTGGTGAGGATTATCTCATGTAGATTCATCAGCTCCGAATTAATTGGTTTTATAGGATTGCTCGCGCCATCCAAACAATTCATCTTTGCTGGCTAACATGCCCTGCTGAATTTGGCATGTGAGTAGGCAAAGTGCCACAGGAACAGATGGGCCTAAATGTAGATGTGCCAAAAACGAGTTTGTGCAGCAAGTTGGAATATTAGAACTACGTTTTCCTTCAAGAAATTCAGACTGCAGGCTATATAAATAATCACTCCACAGCCATGGTCAATAGGATATGCCAACTAATAGCTAGAACAATGTATACATTTGAAAATACAACTTGAATGGTGGTGGAAGGCAAATTTTAATGCTTGGTGAGAATGGATTCATCTTCTGGGCAGGGAATTGGGAGAGCCAGGATTATAATGAAATCTCCACCTTAGAGCAGCTTTGTCCCAGAGGCACTTGCAAATTCGGCAACAAATACATTTTTATGAAGTCACATGATTCAGAGAAGTTTCCTGATGAACAGCTCAGCAAGACGCTGAAGCCACGGGAGAAAGAAAAAAAAAAATCAAAAAAGCGTTCCATATAAGTAGCAAATGCATTTTGTTTGGCAGGAATAAAGTTTAAATGCTTGTTTTAAACTTTGCCATCTGTTCAAGAGCTTAGATAACTGTTATGTTCAATACCTAATTATGTACTAAACACTCTGCCGATGAATCCGTCTTTGGGTTACAAATTTTCGAAACAATTAGCTTTATTAGGAAAAAGATTTATCATTGAACAATGCTGTCCACATGCAAGCAAACCACTCTAGTATGAAAAATCAAATTATCAAAAAGCACTTCTTAAATACCCAACTTGGTAACAGGCTGGACACTCTAAAAATATGTTTAACATGCTTAACATAGCGTTGTTACAAATGTTTGCTGATTGTGATCCAAATCGGATCAGTTATGTTTAAAGCGATGATAATTTGTGGAGCCCAGAGTGGGCCAGGGATGGTGCTTCCAATGGTTAAAGCCAACTGCTCCAACCAAGTCAGGGTGGAGAAGGAAAGAAATGCACTAAAGGGGCAACAAGAGGGGTGGGACACAAACATTCACAACCTCACAAACACATAGATTCAATCTCACCTCAAGCACCTCATGCCCACTGAGACAGGTTCTTTTTTTTAATCATCATCATCATCAATCGTATTTATTGAGCGCTTACTATGTGCAGAGCACTGTACCAAGCGCTTGGGAAGTACAAATGGTATTTAAGCACTTACTATGGGCCAGGCACTGATCTAAGCACTGGGGTAGATACAAGTTAATAATGCTTGACACAGTCCCTGTCCCACATGAGGCTCACAGTCTTAATTCCCATTTTACAGATGGCAGAACTGAGGCACAGTGAAACTTAGTACCTTGCCCAAGGTCACCCAGGAGACAAACAGTGGAGAACCCAGGTCAATCAATCAATCAATCAATCGTATTTATTGAGCGCTTACTGTGTGCAGAGCATTGTACTAAGCGCTTGGGAAGTACAAGTTGGCAACATATAGAGACAGTCCCTACCCAACAGTGGGCTCACAGTCTAAAAGGGGGAGACAGAGAACAAAACCAAACATACTAACAAAATAAAATAGATATGTACAAGTAAAATAAATAAATAAATAGAGTAATAAATATGTACAAACATATATACATATATACAGGTGCTGTGGGGAAGGGAAGGAGGTAAGATGGGGGGATGGAGAGGGGGGCGAGGGGGAGAGTAAGGAAGGAAGGTCCTTCTAACTCCCAGGGTCAGGCTCTACCCATTAGGCCACTCTGCTTCCCATAGTGGATATTTTACAGCAGGAGCAGATAAGCAAACAGGGGGCCATCCCAACTACCGTGACTACTACTGCGTGCTCCCTGGGAGTCCCCAGAAAAGCCGTCCTGTGCAGAGGCCGAAGGATTGAAGGAGTCAGCTGAGATCAGAACTCTAGAATGAAACCAATCCACAGAGGAGGGCCTAGAAAGAACAGCAGCCAGGTCTGCCAATTTTTGTCTTAACTGATTCTACCGCAATTCCCTGCTCCATGCTGACATCCCCACAACTGCTGGGGCCCCTGCTGCTGAAAGCACGGCTTCTGTGAGTCCCGTCAGTTAGCTTTTGAAAGCCCCCTCCGAACTTAACTGGCTAGTCTCCTACTACAACCCAGCCCGCACACTTCACTCTAATGACATCCTAACTCACAGTACCTCCAACTCCTCTAATGCCACCCTATGCACCATACCTCTAACTCCTCTATCTCACTGCCGACTGACCTCTCGCCCACAACCCGCCTCTGGCCTGGAATGCCCTCCCTCTTCCCATTCGACAGCCAATTACTTTCCCCCACGTTTTCTCCAAGAGGCCTTCCCTGACTTAAGCCCTCTCTTCCTTTTCTTCCACATCACTCTGACTTGCTCCTTTTATTCATCTCCCCTCCCAGGCCCACTGCACTTAGGTATATATCTGTAATTTATTTATATGAATGTCTTTCCTTCTAGACTGTAAACTCGTTGGGAGCAGGGAATGTTACTCAATTTTATTTATCGAGTGCTTACTGTGTGCAGAGCACTGTACTAAGCACCTGGAAGATTACAATACAATGAACAGACACATTCCCTGTCCACAATGAGCTTAGTCTAGAGAGGAATGTGCCTGTTATACTGTACTCTCCCAAGCTCTTAGTAAGCACTCAATAAATACAATTGATTGATTGACTGATTGATTGCATTGTGGGGCCAGAAGGGAGGAGGGTAACATTTCTAATAAGGCTTTGTGGACAGAGAGAAATGTCTGACCACATTAGTTATGCTTATTTTCTTCAAACATGCAATGAATGTGTAGGATATTTTGAACATTTAGATACTCCAGTGCTATTATATCTTTCACACATCACATGGTTAATGGTTTTGTCCTTTTTTGCCATAACAGGATGCTACCTTAAGTCAATTTGAGCTATCTTTACTAAAAGGCTCTCTTTGACATTATCAAGCCAATGCTTTTTGGTTTCACTGATCTATCAATTCTATCCAAATATCAAGTAGTATCACATCTTCAAAGTGTTATTTAAGCTAGGTTTCCAGACAAAAGAACACGAATTATGACATTCCCTTCCCACTGTCCAATTTTCTCTGGTAATAGCCCCTCTGGGAAAATAGCATTCATTACAGTGCTTTACCCCCTCTCAGGGTCGCACCTGGAGAGTTTCCAGTACTCTACCAGTCTCGACTAAGGGAGGGAGAGTCAAGCAGAAGCATAGCCATCCCATTCCTAGCTTGGCCAGTGGGTAGCGAGTGGAAGGCAATCTGCTAGAAGCCAAAACTCACCTGCGCAAGGCAGCAGTGGCATTGGGAGAGAGTCAAGGGTGGAGACTCAAATTTACTGCACGGAAGGAGGCAATGGTAAACCATTTTGGTATTTTTTACAAAGAAAACTCTATGGATACACTATCAGAACGACTGCTGATGGAGATGGCATCATCATCATCAATCGTATTTATTGAGCGCTTACTATGTGCAGAGCACTGTACTAAGCGCTTGGGAAGCACAAACTGGCAACATATAGAGACAGTCCCTACCCAACAGTGGGCTCACAGTCTAAAAGGGGGAGACAGAGAACGAAACCAAACATACTAACAAAATAAAATAAATAGAATAGATATGTACAAGTAAAATAAATAAATAAATAAATGAGATGGAGGTACAGTTAGAGGGAAGTGTGTAGCTGAGTTGCAGTAGAAGAGTAGCGAAGTGAGGTATGAAGGGGCTATGTTCTTGGAGAGATGTGTCCATGGCGTTGCTATGGGTCAGAGATGATTCGAGAGCATAAGACAGAAAGACAGTGCTTTGCACTCAGTATGCACTCAATGAATACAGCTGATTGATTGGATCTTTTAGTGTGTTACTACATCTGTTGTGTGTATACAGTAGTAGTGTATTTATTTATTTATATTTATTTATTACTTTATTACTCGATTTATTTATTTATTTTACTTGTACATATCTATTCTATTCTATTTTATTTTGTTAGTATGTTTGGTTTTGTTCTCTGTCTCCCCCTTTTAGACTGTGAGCCCACTGCTGGGTAGGGATTGTCTCTATATGTTGCCAACGTGTACTTCCCAAGCGCTTAGTACAGTGCTCTGCACACAGTAAGCGCTCAATAAATACGATTGATTGATTGACTGATTGATAACGTACTAAACAGACCCCCAGAGGTCAGAGAGCGTTAATGCTTCTCCCAAAGGTATGAAGCAGTGTGGCCTAGTGGAGAAAGCCTAGACCTGGGTTCTAATCCAATCTCTGACACTCAAGTCATTCAACTTCTCTGGGCCTCGGTTTCCTCATCTGTAAAATGGAGACTGAAGACCTGCTCTCCCTCCTACTTAGACTGTAAGCACATGTGGGACAGGCACTGTGTGCCACTGATTATCTTGTATCGGCCCCAGTGTCTCGGACAGTGCTTGCCACATTGTGAGCACTTATCAAATAACACAAATGTTACTATTATAAGTACCGTGGAGATGGGGATAGGATAATTATCAAAGGGCTTATGGAGTACAGACCCAAGTGCATAGGCAACAGAGAACGGCCAAGAGAGCCAGGTAAAGTGAGTTTAGACAGGGGAGGATTCTTGGAGGAGATCATGATTTTAGTAGGGCTTTGAAGATGGGTATGACGGTGGCCTGTCTGATATGAAGGGAAGGGAGTTTCAGGACAGAGGGAGAACATGAGGAAGGGTCAGTGGCTGAGACAGAGACTAAGACTGTGAGTCCATTGTTGGGTAGGGATTGTCTCTGTTTCTGAATAATAATAATAATAATAATAATAATAATAATAATAATGGCATTTGTTAAGCGCTTACTATGTGCCAAGCACTGTTCTAAGCACTGGGGGTACAAGGTAATCGGGTTGTCCCATGTGGGGACTGAGGCACAGAGAAGTTAAGTGACTTGCCCAAAGTCACACAGTTGACAAGTGGCAGAGCCGGGATTAGAACCCATAACCTCTGACTCCCAAGGCCATGCTCTTTCCACTGAGCCACGCTGAACTGTACTTTCCAAGTACAGTGCTCTGCACACTGTAAGCGCTCAATAAACACGATTAAATGAATGAATGAAGGCACAGTGAGCAAGTAGGTTGGTGCTAGAGGAGTGTGTGGGCTAGGTTACAGTAGAAAATTCTTGAAGTTAGATGGGAGGGCAGAGCTGATTAAAGCTGATGGTAAAGAGTTTCTGTTTGATGCAGAGATGGGTGGTTAACCACTGGAAACCTGTGAGAAGTGGGGTGACCACTGGAAACCTTTGAGGAGTGGGGTGACTTGGACTGGACCTTTTTTGAGAAAAATTATTGGAGAGACAGAAGGCAGGGCATTTAGTGAGGTGGGTGATATGGTAGTTTAGGTGGGATTAGTCAGACCAATGTTGTAGCAGCAGTTTGGGTACAGAGAAAAGGGTGGATTCTAGAGATGCAGTTGAGATAGAACCGACAGGAGTTGGTGACACTTGGATATGCAGGTTGAACGAGACGGATGACTCAAGGATAGGGCCAAGGTTATGGAGTATTCTTCCCTGGGTTCTGGTCAAAGTTCAATTTATGAAGAAAAACTAGGGAAGAAAGGGGCATTAGAGAGATGGTGATTACCTTCCAAGTATTTTTTTTACTGTTTAAACATTAGCTTGCTCTAAAAACAACATTGCAAGTTATACTGTGACACTTTATAGTCTAAAATGATATTGTAGCTTAGCCCTTGATATTACATAAGATTCATAAGTGTAATTGATGAAATATAAGAGAATGTATGTTCCTAATGGGCAGGGGATGCCTCCCTATATGAGCTGGCAAACCCTTTTCAGAGGTGACAATAAGTTACATACACTTAGCTGT
This sequence comes from Tachyglossus aculeatus, assembly GCF_015852505.1. Lineage (NCBI taxonomy): Eukaryota > Metazoa > Chordata > Mammalia > Monotremata > Tachyglossidae > Tachyglossus > Tachyglossus aculeatus. The sequence continues at coordinate 11,129,009 of NC_052088.1, read as the reverse complement.
GCCACTCTGTCCATGTCAGGAGATTTTTCAAGAGGCTCTTTGGGATCCAAAGAAGAAATCTTAAAAGAGCAGAGAGGAGAGAGAGTGACAAGGCGGTGTACATAGAGATTTCTTTTCAGAGGCAATTTACAGAGAAAGGGCAATCCAGAAAAATCAGACTTAGGGACCTTACATGTGACATTCAATACTACCAAAGGAACTGTTCAGTTTAAAGGTAGATTTTCTAGATAGACTTAAAAGTTCCCATCTCCTTTTTTGCTAGACAGTAATAGTTAAGGAATATTCTGGATCCAACAATGGCAAGACAGTGTATATTTCACCACAAGCCAGGCCTTAAAAAAGTGCACTTTGATCAATGCCTCCAGTTCCACTGTTGGAAAACCTTTCCAGGACTTCTATGCCCTGCAACACATCCATGGTCTATATAAGAAAGAATATGTGATTGAAAGCAAGAGCCTTTGGGTTCTCTGCTAAGGAATCCACCTGCTTAGAATGGAAGCACCTACTGGGCAGGGAATATGTCTTGTACTTCCACTGAGTACAGTGCACTGCGTTCAGTAGATGCCCAATAAATACCATAACCACTGCTACTATCGCCCACTCCTACTTTTACTTACCGTTATAGCCACATGGCTACTTCACAGGGTAGCAGGATCGGCTGGAGAACTTCAGGGAATGTGTCTATTTATTGTTACATTGTACTCTCCAAAGAACTTAGTACAGTGCTCTACACACAGTAAGCGTTTAATAAATACCAGTGAGCGAATGAATATTACCAATGGGAGTCCTGCATTGTCAAAATACCTTGAGTTGATATAATAGACAGTAAGATTGTTGTGGACAGGGAACGTGTGTTTATTGTTGCACTGTACTCTACCAAGTGCTTAGTACAGTGTTCTGCACACAGTAAGCGCACAATCAATGATAGAATGAACAATAAAAACGTGGCAGAGATAGCCTTCTAATCCAGCTTTCTTGTCTTGCCCTGGGAGGTGGTCGCGATGGTAGCCAGGGTGACCCGTGAAGAGATACGGGGCTGGGACAAACTGCTTACAGCAAAGGTTTTCACAATGCTTCACAACCCAGGCTAGACCCCAGACTGCAATTGTGTCTCTTCCTGGGAGAAGGGAGATGGTGGGAAAACAGGAGGAGATAGGTTAAGGATAGCATGGGAGGTTGGGGAAGGGAAGAAAGGTCATGTGACAGATCCAGGTCTTTTCGATGGGGTGTGGGGTGAAGGTGAGGAAGGGGATGCATAGTGGCCATTCTCCTAGCACTAAAGGGCAGAGGTTTCAGTTTGGGCCCAAAGGGCAGGGTGTAAAGCAATCACCTCAATTTGTCCATACCTCACAGCAACTTTGATCTTCTGAGTTCCACTGTGTATCTTGAGACATCTTCTCAATGAAATTGGCTCTATTTGCACAAGGGCAGGTAATGTTATAATTATGATGGATGCCTCATCATTATGTAATTAAGGTTTTGGAACTCTTCTGTACCTCAAATTAGTAGGAAGTGTTAGGGATTTTGAAGTGAAAAGAAAGAAATGATGTGGAAATAGGAGTAGTAATAGTATTGATTAAGCATTTTTTATGATCTTTGTTAACTGCTAACAAGGCACTGTACTAACTACTGGGGTAGACACAAATTAATCAGGTTAAACGCAGTCCATGTCCTACATGGGGCTCACAGTATTAATCCCCATTTTACTGATGAGGGAACTGAGGCACAGAGAAGTGAAGTGGCTTGCCCAAGGTCACAGAGCAGACAAGTGGTGGAATTGGAATTAGAAGCCAGGTCCTACTGACTCCCAAGCCTGTGGTCTATCCACTAGGCATCACTGCTGCGATATACTTACTGTGTGCACAATACTGTACTTAGCATTGGAAGAAAATACACTAGGGGGGTGGTTGGACATGGTCCCTGTCTCTCAGGAGGATATGCCTCTCTTCCATTCCTGCAGCAAGTAAACTGACTAGGAAAAGTCATAGCATTTCATGAAATATCTAAGTTGAAGTTACAGTTGAATAATGCTGAGATGATCTAGACAATTCGCTTGTTTAATGCTAGGACCACGGCATGAATTAATGGTTCACAGTTTCCCACTTACCAGGGGTTTTTTACCACTCAAAACTCAATGATGGCTTATGGGTGAAAACACAGTGGTGTCTGCTGCTGTCAAGGTTTCATCAAGCGCTTAGTACAGTGCTCTGCACACAGTAAGCGCTCAATAAATACGATTGATGATGATGGATATTCTGTTCTGTGTCCACAGACTGCACCTGAGGCCCAAGGTAGTGAAATGGGTTGCCCCCAAAAGTCAAACAGCAGACCAGTGGCAGAGCTGGGACTAGAACCCAGGACTCTGGCTCTTTCCATCTTCTCAGCCTACTGTACAGAGCTTGAACCTGGGAGTCACAGAACCTGGGTTCTAATCCTGGCTCCACCACTTACCTGGTGTGAGACCTTGGTGAAGTCATTTAACTTCTCTTGTCTCAGTTTCCTTATCTGTAAAATGGGGACTAAATATTTATTATCCTTCCCCATTACACTGAGCCTCATGTGGGACAGGGACTATGTCCAACCTGCCTTAGACAGGTACCTTAGTACAGTGTTTGGCACATAGCACAAACTTAAATATACACCCCCTCTGTCCCAGTGTGCATGTTCAAGTTTCAGAAATGCCTGCCATCCTCATCTAGGGGCCCAAGTCCTTCCCTGCCAATTTTTCTCTGGTGCCAGGGTGGGAGGAAGCAGCCTTGACTTCAGAACTCTGCCAGGGGCTAGCGGGGAACTTGTTTCAATGCTGATTTTTCTTCTGGGAAATATAGGCTATATCTCAAATACAATACTTTCTGTTTATCGCTGGCCTAGTCAAAGGGTTCATACCTTACAATAAAATAGGGATAGCCTGAGACCTCAGAGTGTGATGGATGTATCCAAGTCTTACCCAAATTACCTGAAATAAATATTACTGGCATCTGATCAACCTCCCACTTGTTTTTAACTTTCCTCAAGAGCCATAAATATGACTGAGTTCCTGCTCATATAAAAATCAACAGATAAAGCTAAGGGCGCCACTTTGGGAAGAAGAGTTTATATTTTGTAAAATCACCACACATAGGTGTCATTAAAAGTGCACAATGAAAAAGGAGTTGAAGAGAAAAAATGAAAATGTAAAAAACATTGAAGACTGCAACAGGGAAACATCAAGGAAAAAGTAAAGCAAATTGCTTAATATTAGCATGAAGATAAACTATTTCTAAGACATTTTAGGAGAAGAGTTGACAAAATAGTATAAAATGAGGGGACAATGGGCATAGGGAGGATGAGAAAGACGGCAGCATGGCACAGTAGAAAGAGCACGGGCTTTGGAGTCAGGGGTCGTGGGTTCAAATTCCAGCTCCGCAAATTGTCAGCTGTGTGACTTTGGGCAAGTCACTTAACTTCTCTGTGCCTCAGTTACCTCATCTGTAAAATGGGGATTCAGACTGTGAGCCCCCCATGGGGCAACCTGATCACCTCCCAGCTTCCCCAGCACTTAGACCAGTGCTTTGCACATAGTAAGTGCTTAATAAAATGCCACTATTATTATTAAGGCAAAGTATAGGGATTCACTACCAGAAAAAATATCTCCTGGGCTCCGGGGTATGCTGAAGCCCACCTCCAACCATTGCTGGCAATCAGGATTTGGTGCTAGTTATATCACTGTATTCCCCAAGTGAAAACTACACACATTTACACAAACTCAATTTTACGGATGCAGACTTTGGGCATACCTAGGTAGAGGCTAAGCAGTAGTTTTTCCAGGCCAGGTGAGTCCTATTTTTCTATGATTCTACCCAGCCTGGCACACCCAGTTCTCTCTGTTTTAAATGATATTTGTTAAGTGCTATGTGCCAGGCACTGTTCTAGAGACAAGCTAATCACATTGGACACAGTCCATGTCCCACGTGGGGCTCACAGTCTTTATCCCCGTTTTACAGATGAGGGAACTGAGGCCTAGAAATATGAAGTGACTTGCCCAAGGTCGCAGAGCAGAAACGTGGCAGAGCCTGAATTAGAAACCCAGGTTCTTATTACTCCCAGGCCCAAACTCTATCCACTACGCCACATTCTGAAGCAGGGTGCATGGGCATGAATATTTCTTATAATAACGCAGCATACACACACACTGACAGAAGTGCATGTGTGGTGAATGAATCCTTTAAAACTGAAAGAAGCAATGGGTGGAGCATTTCTCTACTCCATGCTAAGCCCTCAGTAAGCACTTAATAAACAGCACTGATTGATTAGAAAAAACAGCAGGCAAAATGCAATATAAGCTATCGGATATGTTAATTTGTACCTATTATTTAAAAGTTAGTAGCCTAGGAACTTACCCTAACAGACTTCTGGCCCTGCCTCCAAGTCATGAAAGGAGTCAATCGTATGAGTATAGCTGTTTAAGCAGTTGTATCACCTTTATTGATCATTTGTCTGCCAGTCTCCTTTAGACTGTGTCTTCTACTCCTGTACTCCCCCGCAAACATTTCATTCACTGACCTGCACAGAGCAGGTACCCTATAAATACTGGTATATGAAAGAACCAAAATTCAAAATACACCCAAGACAAGCGGCAGCCTAGTTCATTTCAAGACCTCATTCCACCTCGCTTCTGATTTGCGGTGAGAATGAAAAACGCTACTGGATCCGTGACCACCTCTTTCCCTCTTGAAATACAACTGGAACCCAATCACCGATGAAAGAGCAGAAGCCACTTGCCACAGATTTCACGAACATGATTCCTCCCGATGGAATATGTGCAATCCTAAAAAGGTTCCTACATTTTAGTCAGCAGCTTTTGAAGGGTGCACAATCCAACCCATCACTGACCAAAAGCGACTTGCCCTGCTTCATTCCAACGTGATAAGGATTATGCAAGTCTAACTTGAATGGTAAAGCATCACGGGTTCAGGTTCCTACTAATGTCCATTAGTTGCGCTCTGTTATCTTTTCGCAAGCCTTAAAAGCAGATTATAAAATTTCATTTTAAAAAAACTGACCCCCAATGGGGGGATCAGTTTTTACTCCTGAAAACTTCCCCACCCTTTAAATTTCCACTACTCCCCATACCAGACATCACTCAACTACTCACAATTCCCACAACTCCCTTGTTCAAGCAATTTATCGATCCATAAGTATTTCTGGGGCACCTACTGTGTGCGAAGAGTTTAGCGGTTCCCCCCACCTCAAACATCCCAGCCCCTCAGCACTTCTATGCACCTCCTTATACTGTCCCCTGTCTCCTGCCTGTAATTTATATTAACGTCTATTTCCTCCTCTGGGCTGTAAAAGCTCCTTGTGGGCAGGGAATGGGTCTACCAACTCTGTTTCCCTGTTATGGGGCCTAGTGTGGCGAGAGCCTGGGCTTGAGAGTCAGAGGTCGTGGGTTCTAATCCCACCTCTGCCACTTGTCGGCTGTGTGACCTTGGGCAAGTCACTTAACTTCCCTATTTCTCAGTTACCTCATTTATAAAATGGGGGTTGAGAATGTGAGCCCCACGTGGGACAACCAATCACCTCGAATCTACCCCAGCGCTTAGTGCTTGGCACATAGTAAGCGCTTAAATACCATAATTATTATTATATTATTATGGGGTACTCCCCCATGCGCTTAGCACAGTTTTCACTCAATAAATACAGCTGATTGATGGATTGTTTCCCCACTCCTCAAGAAACTCCAGTGGTTGCACCTCCACATTACCATTAGTGGAAAGAGCACAGGTTTGGGCATCAGAGGTCGTGGATTCTAATCCTGACTCTGCCACTTTTCAGCTGTGTGACTTTGGGCAAGTCACTTAACTTCTCTGGGTCTCAGTTCCCTCATCTGCAAAATGGGGGTTAATAATAATTATAATGGCATTTATTAAGCGCTTACTATGTGCAAGGCACTGTTCTAAGCGCTGGGGAGGTTACAAGGTGATCAGGTTGTCCCACATGGGGCTCACAGTCTTAATCCCCATTTTTAAAGATGAGGTAACTGAGGCCCAGAGAAGCTATGTGACTTGCCCAAAGTCACACAGCTGACAAGTGGCAGAGGTGGGATTTGAACCCATGACCTCTGACTCCAAAGCCCGGGCTCTTTCCACTGAGCCACGCTGCTTCTGTGAGCCCCACGTGGGACAAACTGATTGCCTTGTAATAATAATAATGGCATTTGATAAGCGCTTACTATGTGCCAAGCACTGTTCTAAGCGCTGGGATAGATACAAGGTTATCAAGGTTGTCCCACATGGGGCTCACAGTCTTCATCCCCATTTTACAGAGGAGGGAGCTGAGGCACAGAGAATAATAATAATAATAATAATAATAATAATGGCATTTATTAAGTGCTTACTATGTGCAAAGCACTGTTCTAAGCGCAGGGGAGGTTACAAGGTAATCAGGTTGTCCCACGTGGGGATCACAGTCTTCATCCCCATTTTCCAGATGAGGTAACTGAGGCCCAGAGAAGTGAAGTGACCTGCCCAAAGTCACACAGCAGACAATAATAATAATAATAATAATAGTAATGATATTTTTTAAGTGCTTACTATGTGTAAAACACTGTTCTATGCGCTGGGGGGATACAAGGTGATCAGGTTGTCCCACGTGGGGCTCACAATCTTAATCCTGCTGAGAAGCAGTATGGCTCAATGGAAAGAGCACGGGGCTTTGGAGTCATGGGTTCAAATCCCGGCTCCGCCACTTATAATAACAATAATAATAATAATAATAATGGTATTTGTTAAGCGCTTACTACGTGCAAAGCACTGTTCTAAGCGCTGGGGAGGTAACAAGATAATCAGGTTGTCCCACGGGGGGCTCACAGTTTTAATCCCCATTTCACAGATGAGGTAACTGAGGCCCAGAGAAGTTAAGTGACTTACCCAAAGTCATACAGCTGACCATTGGTGGAGCCGGGATTTGAACCCATGACCTCTGACTCCAAAGCCCGGGCTCTTTCCTCTGAGCCACGCTGCTTTTCAGTTCCCTCAACTGTAAAATGGGGGTGAAGACTGTGAGCCCCCCATGGGGCAAACCTGATCACCTTGTATCCCCCCAGTGCTTAGAACGGTGCTTTGCACAGAGTAAGCGCTTAACACCATCATTATTATTATTAATCCCCATTTTCCAGGTGAGGGAACTGATGCACGGAGAAGTGACTTGCCCAAAGTCACCCAGCTGACAGTTGGTGGGGCCGGGATTAGAACCCATGACCTCTGACTCCCAAGCCCAGGATTGGCTCAGTGGAAAAGAGCCCGGGCTTGGGAGTCAGAGGTCATGGGTTCTAATCCCGGTCCCGCCCATTGTCAGCTGGGTGACTTTGGGCAAGTCACTTCACTTCTCTGGGCCTCAGTTCCCTCATCTGGAAAATGGGGATTCAGACTGTGAGCCCCACGGGGGACAACCTGATCACCTTGTATCCTCCCCGGCGCTCAGAACAGTGCTTTGCACAGAGTAAGCGCTTAACAAACACCATTATTATTATTGTTAATCCCCATTTTCCAGGTGAGGGAACTGATGCACAGAGAAGTGGCTTCCCCAGCTGACAGTTGGCGGAGCCGGGATTTGAACCCATGACCTCTGACTTCCAAGTCAGGTCCCTCATCTGTAAAATGGGGATGAAGACTGTAAGCCCCACGGGGGACAACCTGATCACCTTGTATCCTCCCCAGTGCTCAGAACAGTGCTTTGCACATAGTAAGCGCTTAACAAACACCATTATTATTATTGTTAATCCCCATTTTCCAGGTGAGGGAACTGATGCACAGAGAAGTGGCTTCCCCAGCTGACAGTTGGCGGAGCCGGGATTTGAACCCATGACCTCTGACTTCCAAGTCAGGTCCCTCACCTGTAAAATGGGGATGAAGACTGTGAGCCCCACGGGGCACAACCTGATCACCCTGTATCCTCCCCAGCGCTCAGAACAGTGCTTTGCACATAGTAAGCGCTTAACAAACACCATTATTATTATTAATCCCCATTTTCCAGGTGAGGGAACTGATGCACAGAGAAGTGGCTTCCCCAGCTGACAGTTGGCGGAGCCGGGATTTGAACCCATGACCTCTGACTTCCAAGTCAGGTCCCTCATCTGTAAAATGGGGATGAAGACTGTGAGCCCCACGGGGGACAACCTGATCACCTTGTATCCTTCCTGGCGCTCAGAACAGTGCTTTGCACATAGTAAGTGCTTAACAAACACCATTATTATTATTATTATTATTGTTAATCCCCATTTTCCAGGTGAGGGAACTGATACACACAGAAGTGACTTCCCCAGCTGACAGTTGGCGGAGCCGGGATTTGAACCCATGACCTCTGACTTCCAAGTCAGGTCCCTCATCTGTCAAATGGGGATGAAGACTGTGAGCCCCACGGGGGACAACCTGATCACCCTGTATCCTCCCCAGCGCTCAGAACAGTGCTTTGCACATAGTAAGCGCTTAACAAACACCATTATTATTATTAATCCCCATTTTCCAGGTGAGGGAACTGATGCACAGAGAAGTGGCTTCCCCAGCTGACAGTTGGCGGAGGCGGGATTTGAACCCATGACCTCTGACTTCCAAGTCAGGTCCCTCACCTGTAAAATGGGGATGAAGACTGTGAGCCCCACGGGGCACAACCTGATCACCCTGTATCCTCCCCAGCGCTCAGAACAGTGCTTTGCACATAGTAAGCGCTTAACAAACACCATTATTATTATTAATCCCCATTTTCCAGGTGAGGGAACTGATGCACAGAGAAGTGGCTTCCCCAGCTGACAGTTGGCGGAGCCGGGATTTGAACCCATGACCTCTGACTTCCAAGTCAGGTCCCTCATCTGTAAAATGGGGATGAAGACTGTGAGCCCCACGGGGGACAACCTGCTCACCTTGTATCCTCCCCGGCGCTCAGAACAGTGCTTTGCACATAGTAAGTGCTTAACAAGCACCATTATTATTATTATTATTGTTAATCCCCATTTTCCAGGTGAGGGAACTGATGCACAAAGAAGTGACTTCCCCAGCTGACAGTTGGCGGAGCCGGGATTTGAACTCATGACCTCTGACTTCCAAGTCAGGTCCCTCATCTGTAAAATGGGGATGAAGACTGTGAGCCGCACGTGGGACAACCTGATCACCTTGTATCCTCCCCAGCGCTCAGAACAGTGCTTTGCACATAGTAAGCGCTTAACACCATTATTATTATTATTATTATTATTGTTAATCCCCATTTTCCAGGTGAGGGAACTGATGCACAGAGAAGTGACTTCCCCAGCTGACAGTTGGCGGAGCCGGGATTTGAACCCATGACCTCTGACTTCCAAGTCAGGTCCCTCACCTGTAAAATGGGGATGAAGACTGTGAGCCCCACGGGGGACAACCTGATCACCTTGTATCCTCCCCAGCGCTCAGAACAGTGCTTTGCACATAGTAAGCGCTTAACAAACACCATTATTATTATTGTTAATCCCCATTTTCCAGGTGAGGGAACTGATGCACAGAGAAGTGGCTTCCCCAGCTGACAGTTGGCGGAGCCGGGATTTGAACTCATGACTGACTTCCAAGTCGGGTCCCTCATCTGTAAAATGGGGATGAAGACTGTGAGCCCCACGGGGGACAACCTGATCACCTTGTATCCTCCCCAGCGCTTAGAACAGTGCTTGGCACATAGTAAGCGCTTAACAAACACCATTATTATTATTGTTAATCCCCATTTTCCAGGTGAGGGAACTGATGCACAGAGAAGTGGCTTCCCCAGCTGACAGTTGGCGGAGCCGGGATTTGAACCCATGACCTCTGACTTCCAAGTCAGGTCCCTCATCTGTAAAATGGGGATGAAGACTGTGAGCCCCACGGGGGACAACCTGATCACCTTGTATCCTTCCTGGCGCTCAGAACAGTGCTTTGCACATAGTAAGTGCTTAACGAACACCATTATTATTATTATTGTTAATCCCCATTTTCCAGGTGAAGGAACTGATGCACAGAGAAGTGGCTTCCCCAGCTGACAGTTGGCGGAGCCGGGATTTGAACCCATGACCTCTGACTTCCAAGTCAGGTCCCTCACCTGTAAAATGGGGATGAAGACTGTGAGCCCCACGGGGCACAACCTGATCACCTTGTATCCTCCCCAGCGCTCAGAACAGTGCTTTGCACATAGTAAGCGCTTAACACCATTATTATTATTATTATTATTATTGTTAATCCCCATTTTCCAGGTGAGGGAACTGATACACACAGAAGTGACTTCCCCAGCTGACAGTTGGCGGAGCCGGGATTTGAACCCATGACCTCTGACTTCCAAGTCAGGTCCCTCATCTGTAAAATGGGGATGAAGACTGTGAGCCCCACGGGGGACAACCTGATCACCTTGTATCCTCCCCAGCGCTCAGAACAGTGCTTTGCACATAGTAAGCGCTTAACAGACACCATTATTATTGTTAATCCCCATTTTCCAGGTGAGGGAACTGATGCACAGAGAAGTGGCTTCCCCAGCTGACAGTTGGCGGAGCCGGGATTTGAACCCATGACCTCTGACTTCCAAGTCAGGTCCCTCATCTGTCAAATGGGGATGAAGACTGTGAGCCCCACGGGGGACAACCTGATCACCTTGTATCCTCCCTGGCGCTCAGAACAGTGCTTTGCACATAGTAAGCGCTTAACAAACACCATTATTATTATTGTTAATCCCCATTTTCCAGGTGAGGGAACTGATGCACAGAGAAGTGGCTTCCCCAGCTGACAGTTGGCGGAGGCGGGATTTGAACCCATGACCTCTGACTCCCAAGGCCGGGCTCTTTCCACTGAGCCACGCTTGGAGCATAGTGAGCGCTTAATAAATGTTATTTAAGAAAATTAATATGAATGTGTGAATGAGTGATGGGGAAGCCCTGCCCCCCCCATCCCCCCCCCCCCGCCCCCTCAGCCGGCCCAGGCCGGTTTGATTCCTCACTTTTTCAAGTCGCTGCTGAAGAGGCCGAAAGCCCCCGAGGAGGAAGTGGCGGCGGCGGCGGTGGCCTCCTGCCCCAACTCGGCCGCCTCACCGCCACCGGGCTGGTCGTTGTAGGTCAGGCTGTTGGCGGCCATGATGGGGGGCCCCGACGGACGACGACGACACGACCCTGTCTCCTCACGGCGGCCCCGGCCACCGACAACCGCCACCACCTCACGGAGCCCGGAGAGGAGGGGCGGGGCGGAGAGGAAAGGGGCGTGGCCACGGCTCGGCGCAGGCGCACTCCGCACCCGCCGCTCAACGGCGCGCATGCGCGACCGCTCCCTCTCCGGCGCCTCCCCGCCGCTCCGGGTTTTCGGGGGAACCGGGAGGAGGCGGAAGGGGGTGGGAGAGGGGGATTCATCCATTCACTCGTTCATTCATTCATTCTTTCGTTCATTCATTCATTGGTTCTTTCATTCATTGGTTCATTCATTCTTTCGTTCATTCACTCATTCTTTCGTCCGTTCGTTCATTCACTCATTCTTTCGCTCGTTCATTCGTTCTTTCTTTCATTCATTCATTCGTTCGTTCATTCATTCATTCTTTCGTTCGTTCATTCACTCATTCTTTCGTTCGTTCATTCGTTCTTTCATTCATTCATTCGTTCGTTCATTCATTCATTCTTTCGTTCATTCATTCATTGGTTCTTTCATTCATTGGTTCATTCATTCGTTCATTCACTCATTCTATCATTCGTTCATTCGTTCTTTCTTTCATTAATTCTTTCATTCATTCATTCATTCTTTCCTTCGTTCATTCACTCATTCTTTCACTCGTTCATTCGTTCTTTCATTCATTCATTCATTCTTTCGTTCATTCATTCATTAGTTCTTTCATTCATTCACTCATTCTTTCATTCGTTCATTCGTTCTTTCTTTCATTCATTCTTCCGTTCATTCACTCATTCTTTCGTTTGTTCATTTGTTCTTTCATTCATTCATTCATTTATTCATTCATTCTTTCATTCATTCACTCATTCGTTCGTTCATTCATTCTTTCTTTCATTCATTCGTTCGTTCATTCATTCTTTCTTTCGTTCATTCACTCATTCTTTCGTTCGTTCATTCGTTCTTTCTTTCATTCATTCTTTCGTTCATTCATTCTTTCGTTCGTTCATTCACTCATTCTTTCGTTCGTTCATTCACTCATTCTTTCGTTCGTTCATTCATTCTTTCTTTCATTCCTTCATTCTTTCATTCGTTCATTCATTCATTGGTTCGTTCGTTCATTCGTTCTTTCATTCATTCATTCATTCATTCATTGGAGAAGCAGCACGGCTCAGTGGAAAGAGCCTGGGCTTCGGAGTCAGAGGTCATGGGTTTGAATCCCAGCTCCACCACTTGTCAGCTGTGTGACTTTGGGCAAGTCACTTGACTTCTCTGGGCCTCAGTTCCCTCATCTGTAAAATGGGGATTAAGTTTGTGAGCCCCACGTGGGACAACTTGATAACCTTGTATCTACCCCAGCCCTTAGAACAGTGCTTTGCACATAGTAAGCGCTTAATAAATGCCATTATTATTATTATTCATTCTTTTGTTCATTCTTTCATTCTTTCATTCATTCGTTCATTCATTCACTCTTTCGTTCATTCATTCGTTCTTTCGTTCCTTCGTTCTTTCATTCTTTCATTCATTCGTTCATTCACTCATTCTTTCGCTCGTTCATTCATTCTTTCATTCATTCATTCTTTTGTTCATTCATTCATTCTTTTGTTCATTCATTCATTCTTTTGTTCGTTCATTTGTTCTTTCATTCCTTCGTTCTTTCATTCTTTCATTCATTGGTTCATTCATTCCTTGGTTCATTCATTCATTCATTCGTTCTTTCACTCATTCATTCGTTCATTCATTCATTCTCTCGTTCATTCATTCGTTCTTTCATTCCTTCTTTCTTTCATTCATTCATTCATTTGTTCGTTCGTTCATTCGTTCATTCCTTCGTTCTTTCATTCATTCGTTCTTTCGTTCATTCATTCGTTCATTCATTTATTCGTTCATTCTTTCGTTCATTCATTCGTTCATTCATTTATTCATTCATTCTTTCGCTCGTTCATACATTCTTTTGTTCATTCACTCGTTCTTTCATTCCTTCGTTCATTCATTCATTCTTTCGCTCATTCATTCAGTCGTTCTTTGTGAGCCCGTTGTTGAGTAGGGACCGTCTCTATATGTTGCCAACTTGTACTTCCTAAGCGCTTAGTACAGTGCTCTGCATACAGTAAGCGCTCAATAAATACGATTGAATGAATAAATGAATAAACACGATTGAATGAATAAATGAATGAATTCTTTCATTCATTCATTCTTTCTTTCACTCATTCATTCATCCGTTTGTTCATTCATTCGTTCTTTCATTCATTCGTTCGTTCGTTAATTCATTCATTCTTTCATTCATTCAATCATGTTTATTGAGCGCTTATTGTGTGCAGAGCACTGTACTAAATGCTTGGGAGAGGACAAATCGGCAACGTATAGAGACGGTCCCTACCCAATTTGGCCTCCCGGGGAGGGCCATCATTAGTGCATGCCCGGGGCATTTTTTTTCATCTTTTTAATAACAATAACAGTAATGGTATTTGTTAAGCACTCACTTTGTGCAGAACACTGTTCTAAGCACTGGGGAGGATACAAGGTGATCAGATTGTCCCACTTGGGGCTCACAGCCTTCATCCCCATTTTACAGATGAGGTAACTGAGGCATAGAGAAGTGACTTGCCCAAAGTCACACAGCTGACAATTAGCGGAGTGGGATTTGAACCCATGACCTCTGACACCCATTCCATTAAGCCATGCTTCTTCTTCTTCTTCTTCTTCTTTTTCTTCTTCTTATTATCAATAACAAATACCATCATAAAATATTATATTTTATTATTAATAAAATATATTTGATTAACAATAATAAAATATAACAATTAATAATCCCCCTTCTAGACTGTGAGCAAGCCCATTGTTGGGTATGGATTGCTTCTATCTGTTGCTGAATTGTACTTTCCAAGCGTTTAGTACAGAACTCTGCACTCAATAAGTGCTCAATAAATACGATTAAATGAATTATAATAATGGTATTAAGTGGTTACTATGTGCCAAGCACTGTTCTAAGCGCTGGCGTGGATACGAGGTAATCAGGTTTTCCCACATGGGGCTCACAGTCTCCATCCCCATTTCACAGATGAGGGAACTGAGGCCCAGAGAAGTTAAGTGATTTGCCCAAAGTCACACAGCTGATAGTGGCGGAGCTGAGATTAGAACCCACAACCTCTGACACCCAAGCCCGTGTTCTTTCCACTAAGCCATGCTGCTTCTATCGTTATTGTCTCATAAGCTCTTACTATGTGCCTAGCACTGTTCTAAGCACTGGGGTGGATACAAGCTAATCAGGCTGTCCCACATGGGTCTCACACTCTTAATCCCCATTTTACAGATCATCATCATCAATCGTATTTATTGAGCGCTTACTATGTGCAGAGCACTGTACTAAGCGCTAGGGAAGTACAAATTGGCAACATATAGAGACAGTCCCTACCCAACAGTGGGCTCACAGTCTAAAAATGAGGTTACAGGCACCGAGAAGTGAAGTGATTTGCCCAAGGTCACACAGCAAACAAGTATCTGCGTTCTTTTTCTTTTTCTTTTTTTTTTTTAAATACATGAGCTTTCTCGGGGAGGGAGAAATCCCCTGCCCGGGTTGGCCAGTTCAGTAAAATAAGCAGTGTCCCCTAAACTTTTTGTTACCTAAATTAATCAGTCAATGGTCTTTATTGAATGCTTACTATGTGCATAACACTGTACTAAACGCTTGGAAGAGTATAGTGCTGCAGAATTAGCAGACATGTTCCTTGCCCATAACAAGCTAATTTGGAACCCCAGGCTGGGTTTTATAGCCTCCTACTTTTCAGGGTCTAAATTTTTTCCTCTCAATCAATCAATCAATCAATCATATTTATTGAGACTTACTATGTGCAGAGCACTGTACTAAGCGCTTGGGAAGTACAAATTGGCAACTCTCCTCTCCCTTCTGCCCATAATGCTCCCTCCACCACATCTTTGGTACCCTCACTGTCCACACTTCTTCTGCTCCCCACCGCCTTCATCTTCAACAAGTAAATAATAATAATAATAATAATGGCATTTGTTAAGCGCTTACTATGTGCAGAGCACTGTTCTAAGCGCTGGGGGGATTCAAGGTGATCAGGTTGCCCCGCGTGGGGCTCACAATCTTTTAATCCCCATTTTACAGATGAGGTAACTGAGGCTCAGAGAAGTTAACTGACTCGCCCAAGATCACACAGCAGACATGTGGCAGAGTGGGGATTTGAACCCATGACCTCTGCCTCCAAAGCCCGGGCTCTTTCCACTGAGAAGCGCTTCCTGTGTGCCACGCACTGTACTAAGCGCTGGGGTAGATACAAGCTGATTGGGTTGGACACAGTCCCTGTCATTCATTCATTCAATCGTATTTATTGAGCGCTTACTGTGTGCAGAGCACTGTACTAGGCGCTTGGGAAGGCCAAGTCGGCAACATTTAGAGACGGTCCCTACACAACAGCATGCTCACAGTCTAGAAGGGGGAGACCGGGAACCAAATGTAGACAACTCACAGTTTCAATCCCCATTTTACAGATTTAGGCACAGAGATGTGAAGTGACTTGCCGAAGGCCACACAGCAGACAAGGGGCAGGGCCGTTCTTTCGTATTTTCCGAGCGCTTACTGCGTGCAGAGCATTTTACGAAGGGCTTGGGAGAGTACGATATAACCGACGCGCATACAGGGCCTTGGGCCCTGTCCCCCATGTGCCCCCCGTCCCCAGGACCACCTGGCCCGTCTCCACCACTGAGCGGCATTGTGGCTCAGTGGAAAGAGCCCGGGCTTTGGAGTCAGAGGTCATGGGTTCGAATCCCGGCTCCGCCGCAAGTCTGCCGTGTGACCTTGCGCAAGTCACTTAACGTCTCTGAGCCTCAGTTCCCTCATCTATAAAATGGGGATGAAGACTGTGAGCCCCACGGGGGACAACCTGATCACTTTGTAGCCCCCCACACACACAGCGCTTAGAACAGTGCTTCGCACATACTAAGTGCTTAACAAATGCCAACATTATTAGGAGAAGCAGCATGGCTCAGAGGAAAGAGCCCGGGCTTTGGAGTCAGAGATCATGGGTTCAAATCCCGGCTCCGCCACATAGCTGTGTGACTTTGGGCAAGTCGCTTCGCTTCTCTGGGCCTCAGTTCCCTCATCTGGAAAATGGGGATTGAGACTGTGAGCCCCCCGTGGGACAACCTGATCGTCTTGTATTCTCCCCAGCGCTTACAACAGTGCTTTGCACGTAGTAAGTGCTTAAGAAATGCCATCATCATCATCATCATCACCACGATCTTGGCCGCCGTCCGGTTGAACAGGTGACTCCACCGGTGGTTGGTGAACTGCTTAGAGGGGTCATGGCCTACCTGGGGTGGGAGGAAGATCCGTCAGCGGCGGCGAGGAGACCCCCTCCGCCACGCCACGGACATTTACTCCTCACCCTGGGCTTCAAGGCTGTCCATCCCCTCGCCCCCTGCTACCTCACCTCCCTTCTCTCCTTCTCCAGCCCAGCCCGCACCCTCCACTCCTCTCCCGCTAACCTCCTCACCGTACTTCGTTCTCGCCTGTCCCGCCATCGACCCCCGGCCCACGTCCTCCCCCGGGCCTGGAATGCCCTCCCTCTGCCCATCCGCCAAGCTAGCTCTCTTCCTCTCTTCAAGGCCTTGCTGAGAGCTCACCTCCTCCAGGAGGCCTTCCCAGACTGAGCCCCTTCCTTCCTCTCCCCCTCGACCCCTCTCCATCCCCACCATCTTACCTCCTTCCCTTCCCCACAGCACCTATATATATGTTTGTACATATTTATTACTCTATTTATTTTACTTGTACATATCTATCCTATTTATTTTATTTTGTTAGTATGTTTGGTTTTCTTCTCTGTCTCCCCCTTTTAGACTGTGAGCCCACTGTTGGGTAGGGACTGTCTCTGTATGTTGCCAATTTGTACTTCCCAAGCGCTTGGTACAGTGCTCTGCACATAGTAAGCGCTCAAAAAATACGATTGATGATGATGATGATTTACTCCCTTCCTCCTCCTCAGTCCCCTCGCCCGGACCCCCACCTCACCCATCTGTTTTATTCCATTTTATTCCATTTTCTCCCCAGGCAGCATTTTCTAGCCCAGGGGCAGGGAGGCTCCAGGGGCCCGGTTTGGGCAGGGATTGACTCTGTTTATTGCTTAGTTGTACTTCCCAAGCGCTTGGTACAGTGTTCTGCACATAGTAAGCGCTCAATAAATACGATTGATGATGATGATGATTTACTCCCTTCTTCCTCCTCAGTCCCCTCGCCCGGACCCCCACCTCACCCACCTGTTTTACTCCATTTTATTCCCTTTTCTCCCCAGGCAGCATTTTCTAGCCCAGGGGCAGGGAGGCTCCAGGGGCCCGGTTTGGGAAGGGATTGACTCTGTTTATTGCTTAGTTGTACTTTCCAAGCGCTTAGTACAGTGCTCTGCACACAGAAAGTGCTCAATAAATATGATTGAATGAATGACCCCACTTCAAAGGGGTACTCCAGTGTAGGCAGCCCATGCTGGTAATACAGTGCTTTGCACATAGAAAGCCATTTATCAATGCCACTTATCAGGCAATCGACGGCATTTAATTGAGCACTTACTATGTGCAGAGCACTGTACTAAGCACTTGGGAGAGTACTCTATAACATAGCAGAGCAATACCTTTTCTCCCTCATACTTAAACTGGAGGCTTATGTGGGACAGGGACTGTAATCCACCTTCCTAATCTGTATATCTACCCCAGTGCTTGGTACATCATCATCATCAATCGTATTTATTGAGCGCTTACTGTGTGCAGAGCACTGTACTAAGCTCTTGGGAAGTACAAATTGGCAACATATAGACAGTCCCTACCCAACAGTGGGCTCACAGTCTGAAAGGGGGAGACAAAACCAAACATACTAACAAAATAAAATAAATAGAATAGATATGTACAAGCAAAATAAATAGAGTAATAAATATGTACAAACATATAAACATATATACAGGTGTTTACTACATAGTAAATGCTTAAATGCACAATTATCATTATGATTATCATTATTACCACTGATTTACTGTTTGAAACATTTCTCTTGAAGTACTTGTTTTGAGATTAACTTGGAAGTGGCAAAAAATATCACTCCTTGGTGACCGGAATCTAAAATCCCTTCCCCTTCCTCCTCAGAATCTACTTCATCACAGGCTAAATTTACTATGTATGTTAAGTTTCTGCAAATCCTCTCTCCCTCCCCTCTCTTTCCCCTATCACAGATAATAATAATAATAATAATGGCATTTATTAAGCGCTTAATCAGCGGATCTGTCTCCCAACGGATACTGATATGTTTCTGTACTGGGTTAAACAGCCTTTCCCTCCCCACCCCCCAGATGACCTTGAGTCTAACTCTGTAATATTCAGTCATTCAGTTGCATGTATTGAGCACTTACTGTGTGCCAAACACTGTACTAAGCCCTTGGAGTGTACAATATAACAATAAACAGACATATTCCCTTCCCACAACGAGTTTACAGTCTAGAGGACAGAAACCCAGTCTCTGCACTGGGCACCATCCTCCGAGTACAGAAAACCAGGTGTAGCTAAAGTAAATCAGCATCCTATCCAACGTCCTTCCTTGCGGTAATCTTCAAAAGTGGACCATTCCACATGAAGCGTGTGGCAAGGCATTTTGTCAAATTTATTACTTTATCTCTCCTCTCCAACACCTTCCACTCTGCATCGGCTCTGTGCCCCTTAAGCGCTTGGATACTTATCCCAGCTCCACAGTACTTATGTTATATTCTTATAATTTCCCCTATCTGTAATCAATTTTAATGACTCCCTCTACAGATCATAAGCTCTCTGTAGGCAGAGATCATGTCTACCAACTCTGTTGTGTTGTAGTTTCCCAAGCATGAAGTACAATGCTCTGCATATGGTAAACACTCAAATGTCATTGATTAAATTGCCGCCACCAAATCCCATGTCATCAGGACTAAGGAACGTGGCAGGTTCAAAATAAACAGAAATGCTTCTCATTGCAACATGGATTTCATTATCACAAATTATGCCTTACCAAAGGTGTTGGTAAGGTAAATTGAAGTGAATTTAGATGTATTCAGAGATGAGGAGTCTGTAATAGCTTACTCAATCAAATCAATCAATCATTGGTATTTATTGACCACTTAGAGCACTGTAAGCGCTTGGGAAAGTACACTATAACAGAATTAGCAGACACATTCCCTACCCATAACAAGCAAGGGAACGTCAGGATTGTAGTTGGAAGAGGTAGAGATGTGAAATTGTTTCTTCCTCAAGATTAGGATGGTTATCAAGATGGGCAGCTATCATGTTTCCCTTGCCAAAGACAAATCATTGTACAGGACGGGCTGTTGGTCTGGGCCTGGTAAGAATACTGCACATAATCTTGCATTGTTGCTTGGCTATTGCAGAAGGAGTCCAAGCATTCATCAAATTTCTCGTGTTGCTCTTTGCTTTATTCATTTCCTAATATTATTTATAATATACTGAAAATGAGTTACTAGTTAATGAGAAATTTAAGGAAGATCTTGGGGAGAACTGTTCATAATAACTCTTTTGATCTTGGCTGAAGGGGATTCTGTTCTTGAAGGGTCTACACGGGAGATCTGAGGAGAGGTGTAAAGGAACCTTAAATTTAAATCCAGAGAGTGTAAACAATACTTGGAAAAGTGGACTTTTTATTTATAATAGTAATTAATGGAAGCCTGTGTTCTCAGGTTTGTTGCATTTGCATATCTCAAACACTTGTGGTCCCAAGGGACACATTTTCCTCTTGTTTAATATTTTTCTACCATGGAGGTTAATGGAAAATGTCTGAATGCATTAGGAGCAAGATATAATGAGGATAAACTCTGGAATGATTAGTAGAATACCTCCTGCCAAGCAGCTTTTTCGTTTTCCTTAGATGGGCGTAACTGCAGGTATGGGCAGCAGAGGGTGCTATTTTCACAAAAAACATCTGTGACTGACTCCTTTGAACTGAAATCTTAACTTAGAAAAAACGCTCCCTCCTCCTCCTTCCCCCTCTTTCTCTCCCCCTTTCCCCCTCTTTCTCTCCCCCCTTTCCCCCTCTTTCTCTCCCCCCTTCCCTCCCCCTTTCCCCCTCTTTCTCTCCCCCTTTTCCCCCACTTTCTCTCCCCCTTTTCCCCCTCTTTCTCTCCCCCTTTTCCCCCTCTTTCTCTCCCCCTTTCCCCCTTTCTCTCCCCCTTTTCCCCCCTTTCCCTCCCCCTTTCCCCCTCTTTCTCTCCCCCTTTCCCCCTCTTTCTCTCCCCCCTTTCCCCCTCTTTCTCTCCCCCTTTCCCCCCTTTCTCTCCCCCCTTTCCCCCCCTTCCTCTCCCCCTTTCCCCCTCTTTCTCTCCACCTTTCCCCCTCTTTCTCTACCCTTTTCCCGCTGTTTGTCTCCCCCTTCTCTCCCCCCTTCTCTCCCCCCCTTCTCTCCCCCCCTTTCCCCCTCTTTCTCTCCCCCTTTCCCCCTCTTTCTCTCCACCTTTCCCCCTCTTTCTCTCCCCCTTTCCCCCTCTTTCTCTCCCCTTTTCCCCCTCTTTCTCTCCCCCTTTCCCCCTCTTTCTCTCCCCCCTTTCCCCCTCTTTCTCTTCCCTCTTTCTCTCCCCCTTTCCCCCTCTTTCTCTCCCCCTTTCCCCCTCTTTCTCTCCCCCTTTCCCCCCCTTTCTCTCCCCCCTTTCCCTCCCTTTCTCTCCCCCCTTTCCCCCTCTTTCTCTCCCCCTTTCCCCCTCTTTCTCTCCCCCTTTCCCCCTTTCTCTCCCCCCTTCCCCCTTTCTCTCCCCCCTTTCCCCCTCTTTCTCTCCCCCCTTTTCCCCTCTTTCTCTCCCCCCTTTCCCCCTCTTTCTCTCCCCCTTTCCCCCCTTTCTCTCCCCCTTCCCCCCCTTTCTCTCCCCCTCCCCCCCCTTTCTCCCCCCTTCTCTCTCCCCCTTCTCTCCTCTCCCCCTTCCCCCCCTTTCTCTCCCCCTTTACCCCCCTTTCTCTCCCCCCTTTCTCTCCCCCCTTTCTCTCCCCCCTTCTCTCCCCCTTCCCCCGCTTCTCTCCCCCCTTCTCTCCCCCCTTCTCTCTCCCCCTTCTCTCTCCCCCTTCTCTCTCCCCCTTCTCTCCCCCGTCTCTCCCCCTTCTCTCCCCCCTCTCTCCCCCTTCTCTCCCCCCCTTCTCTCCCCCCCTTCTCTCCCCCTTCTCTCCCCCACTTCTGTCCCCCCCTTCTCTCTCCCCTTTCTCTCCCCCCTTTCCCTCTCTTTCTCGCTCTCTCCAAACATCTACCCTACACTAGTGCTACCTGAGGAGCCCTGAGAAGCAGCATGGCCTAGTGAAAAGACCATAGACCTGGGAGTGAGAGGACCTGGGTTCTAATGCTCACTCAAACACTTGCATGCTATGTGACATTGGACAAGTTACTTCACTTCTCTGTGCCTCTATTTTCTCATCTGTAAAATGGGGCTCAAATCCTACTCCCTCTTACTTAGACTGTAAACCCCATGTGAGATAGGTACTGTCTCCTGATAATCTTGTATCTGCCCTAGCACTTAATACAGTGCTTGGCACAAAGTAAGCACTTAACAAGTACCATAAAAAAATAATAGTTGCATTAAGCACTTACTGTGTGCAGAGCACTGAACTAAGTGCTGGGAAAGAATGCACAGTCTATAAATAGCAGCGTGGCTCAGTGGAAAGAGCCCGGGCTTTGGAGTCAGAGTTCATGGATTCAAATCCCGGCTCCACCAATTGTCAGCTGTGTGACTTTGGGCAAGTCACTTCACTTCTCTGGACCTCAGTTACCTCATCTGTAAAATGGGCATTAAGACTGTGAGCCCCCCGTGGGACAACCTGATTACCTTGTAACCTCCCCAGCGCTTAGAACAGTGCTTTGCATATAGTAAGCGCTTAATAAATGCCATCATTATTATTATTATTATAAGTGAGAAGAGACTGGAGATGTTCACATCTGCAATGCTAAAGCATTAAAATACAATATTGACAAATACACAAAATCAGTAGGATGTTGTGGTTAGAGAATTACCATTCCTCTTGGTAATACAGAAGCCTGATGAGGGCAGGGAGTCAGAGGATCTGGGTTCTATTCCCAGCTCCACCACTTACCTGCTCTGTGACCTCAAGCAAGTCATTAACTTCTGGGCCTCAGTTTCCCTCATCTGCAAAATGGGGATTCAAAACCTATTCTCCATCCAACTTTGACTGTGAGCCTCATGTGAGACCTGATTTTCTTGTATCTACCTCAGCAGTTAGGACAGTTAAGTGCTTAGTATGGTGCTCTGCACACAATAAATGCTCAATAAATATGATTGAATGAATGGCAGCCCTTAGTATAATTGGGAAGTGGTATGCCAAATATGCTGGAAACTAACTCTGTTCTGCTTTGTAATGGAAGGAAGAAATGAGAACAATAATAATAATAATTGTGGTATTTAAGCGCATACTATGTGCCAGGCACTATACTTAAGCACTGGGGGTCAGGGGGGAACATTGGACTCGCAGTCTTAATCTCCATTTTAAAGATGAGGTAATTGAGGGACAGACCAAGTGAAATGACTTGCCCAAGTGTTGGAGCTGGGATTAGAACCCATGATCTTTTGACTTTCAGACCCATGCTCTAGCCACTAGGACATGCTGTTTCTCCAAGAACAAATAATTATACCGGGATAACTAACTTTCTGGTACTGAAATTGAAGTGATTTAGACAGTTCCAGAAAGGGTTACGTAATCCTAAAACATTGGGAGGGGCTAATCTTTTTCTCTAAGCTTCAGAATGAATAAGACATCATCCTTTCCTAAATTTAGAATTGTGGTTTTATTTAACATGATTATTTTGGCAATGAGGTACCTTGTGGGTTGGAAGTAAGTAAATCTGACAGAGAATCCTAACTCTCCAGGATATTCTTTGTCAGTACCTGCATTCTCCCTTAGGGAAAAAGATGATTATTTTACTCTCCTGATGCAGCAAGAACAAAAGACTTGCATAAATAATACAAAGAAAAGCTGGCTTTAATTATCCTGGCCAGGGGTTTCAATTAAGTAGAGATGGAGATTCACATACTGTTTCAACAAGTGAAACACAGTTTAGACAATTTTTTTTTATGGATTCAAAAACTATGAGATTAAAAGAGTTGTTCAAAACTCAAGGGAAACCAACCAGAACCTTGTGAAAAAATGGACACACTTTCCCTGATTTTGGGTGTCTGTGACTAAATGAGTTTCTGAAACAAGACACCCTATTATATGGTACAAATTTGTGATTCAGTTTCATTTATATCATATGATTCCTCCCTGGCAATCCAGAGATTCACAAGTTCTTAAATTACTGTAAAATTGGTGGTAGAGGTTTATCTTCTAAGTGACTTTAATCATTATTACAGAGGTGATAGTGAACAAATTGCTGGTTCAGCAAACAAGGCTTTATTGGTTTCCTCCCTTTTTCTTTTCCTCAGGTCCCAGAAATAGAGTTCATTTCTCCCAAATCAATATCCCTCCTTCCCATCCTAAAAGCTATGCAGCTCAGTATCACCAGACCTGGCCCTGTCAAAGAATTATTTTGAACTGAATTCATTTTGCAGAAAAATTACTGGTGTAATTGGCCCCATTTATGCTAAAATGGATATTTTCATTGCCCAGTTCAGATACAGTACAATCGAAGAATTAGGGCACCTTGTTTCCGTGACACCGGTTTGTGCCCAAGTTGGGGCAGGTAGATTTAGGGCAAGAAGAATCCATTATGCATTGGTTGAAGTATAATGTTCCTAGGATTCCCAGCCTCTGCCAGTCTGATGGTATCAAATTTCCCAGTACTTTGTATTTCTTTGTGTGGTTGTAACTCCACAATATTTAATACAATAAAATAACGCATGGCCAGAGTAGAAAATATTCTGATGGTGATGGATATAACAAGAATACAGGGAATGGAATAGAAAAATATAAATCATGGATGTATCCACCCCAACCAATCAATGCTAAACTCTCTAGGTGTTTAGCTCTCAGTAAGTATGTTTGATTGCTATTTGAATGCTATGTAGAGCACTGTACTAAATGCTTGGGAGAGTACAGTGCAGTAGAGGTGACAGACATCCTTACCCGTTAATTCTTATTTAATTGCTTATTACAGTGTGACTTTTTCTAACCCATAGCATGAGATTCTTCAGAAACACAATCCCTGAATTCTACCACTCTCTCCACCTTCAGAACATTGCTCTGAAGCAGAGCAATGCTTAGCAGAGCATTGCTGAGGTCACATCTCCTTTCTGCATCATCAGTAACTTACTTCAATCTGTGACCTTCAGACACTTGATATTTGTCCCAGCCCCATAGAGTTTATATACATATCTTTAAATTTTAAATTATAAATTACTTATTCTTATTAATGTCTGTCTCCCCTCTAGACTTTAAGCTTGTTATGGGCAGGGTACATGTCTGCTAATTCTGTTAGATTGTACTATCCCAAGCACTTAGTGCTCCGCACATAGTAAGTGCTCAATAAATATGATTGATTGAGAGTAGAACTTGGGCATTTAATCCCACAAAACAATAGATGTGTTTGTGAGTTTGTAACCCGTACCACAAAGCAGTCCGTAACACGTGGCATTCTGCCCTATGGAGCCATCTCTATATTTTGCCAATTTGTACTTCCCAAGTGCTTAGTACAGTGCTCTGCACACAGTAAGCACTCAATAAATACGATTGAATGAATCTCCACTAGTGAATAATCGACAAAACAAAATCCAGTTCAAAGGAATCGCTTGGCTAGAGGGCCACAATTTGCTGTGTAGAACTATATATATGTCTAGGTCTCCCTTTTCCTCATCTCCCACTCCCTTCCATGTTACTCTGACTCACACCCTTATAGAGAAGCAGTGTGGCTTAGTGGAAAGAGTACGGGCTTGGGAGTCGGAAGTCATGGGTTCTAATCCTGACTCCGCCACTTGTCAGCTGTGTGGTTTTGGGCAAGTCACTTATCTGTGCCTCAGTAACCTCATCTGTAAAATGGGGATTGACTGTGAGCCCCACGTGGGACAACCTGATAACCCTGTATCTAACCCAGTGCTTAGAACAGTACTTGGCACATAGTAAATGATTAACAAATACCATTATTATTATTATTTGCTCTTTCCCCCCTCACCCCGCTCCACAGACCTTTTGTATGTATATGTATATATTTATAATTTTATTTATACTGTTGCTTGTTTACTTGTATTGATGTCTGTCTCCTCCACTCTAGACCGTGAGCTCACCGTGGGCAGGGATATCTCTATTGCTGTATTGTACTTTCCAAACGCTTAGTACAGTGCTCTGCACACAGTAAGCGCTCAATAAATGCGATTGACTAAATGAGAATCAATCAGTGGTAGTGAATTGTCAAAAAGCCTCTAGCCTTTTTTGAATCCCCTGCTACCCACCCCCTCAAATTCTTCAAACATTAACAGAAGAGAAGCAGTGTGGCCTAGTGGATAGAGCATGAGCCTGGGAGTTAGAAGGACTGGGGTTCTAATTATGGCTCTACCACTTTTCTGCTTTGTGACCTTGGGCAAGTCACGTCACATAGAGAAGCAGTGTGGCTTAGTGGAAAGAGCACGGGCTTGGGAGTCAGAGGACATGGGTTCTAATCGCGGCTCCGCCACTTGTCTTCTGGGTGACCTTGGGCAGGCCACTTCTCTGTGCCTCCATTACCGCATTTGTGAAATGGGGATTAAGACTGTGGGACAACCTGATTACCTTGTATCTACCCCAGCTCTTAGAACAGTGCTTGGCACATAGTAAGTGCTTAACAAATACCATAATAATAATAACTATTATTATTATCATTCTATGTGCCTCAGTGACTTTATCTGTAAAATGGGAATTAATACTGTGAGCCCCATTCGTTTGGGACGTTGACTGTGCCCAACGTGATTAACACTAACACTGTGTCCAACCCCACAGCACTTGCATACATATGTTTAAATTATTATAAATTATGTATTAATATTATTGCCCGTCTCCCCTTCTAGTCTGTAAGTTCATTATGAGCAGGGAATATGTCTGCTAATTCTCTTGTATTGTATTCTCCCAAGTGCTTAGAATAGTGCTCTGCATATAAGCCTTCACTAAATGCTATTGGTTGATTAGCTTGTTTCTACCCAAACACGGGCTTTGGAGTCAGAGGTCAGGAGTTCAAATTCCGGCTCCACCAGTTGTCAGCTGTGTGACTTTGGACAAGTGACTTAACTTCTCTGTGCCTCAGTTACCTCATCTGTAAAATGGGGTTGAAGACTGTGAGCCCCCCGTGGGACAACCTGATCACCTTGTAACCTCCCCAGTGCTTAGAACAGTGCTTTGCACATAGTAAGCACTTAACAAATGCCATCATTATTATCATTATTATTACCCCAGTGCTTAGTACAATTCCAGGCACATATAAGCAGTTAACAAATATTAGAGAGAGAGAAAGCGTGTATCTATTTAAAGGTAATGAATCTGATTCTCCCCAATACCTAAATTAGACATATCCAGATGTTCACCGCAGCACCTAGTAAGTTCTAGGTATATAATGTAGGGACCGTCTCTTTATGTTGCCAAGTTGTACTTCCCAAGTGCTTAGTACAGTGCTCTGCACACAGTAAGCGCTCAATAAGTACGATTGAATGAATAATGTATACCAAGCAATTTGGATAAAGAACTCCAGAGTCCGTATTTCATGACCTAGTCCCGCAAATCTCCAGGACTATAGATTAAGCAACCTTTTGTCTTGTCTTATGCCGTTGAGTCGTCTCCGACCCATAGCGACGCCATCGACACATCTCTTCCAGAGCGCCCCACCTCCATCTGCAGTCATTCCGGTAGTGTATCCATACCGTTTTCTTGGTAAAAAATACCGAAGTGGTTTACCATTGCCTCCTTCTGCTCAGGAAACCTGAGTCTCCGCTCAGGAAACTCGAGTCTCCACTCTTGACTCTCTCCCATGCTGCTGCTGCCCAACACGGGTGAGTTTTGACTGGTAGCAGATTGCCTTCCACTCGCTAGCCATTGCCTGAGCTAGGAATAATAATGATAGCATTTATTAAGCGCTTACTATGTGCAAAGCACTGTTCTAAGCGCTGGGGAGGTTACAAGGTGATCAGGTTGTCCCACGGGGGGCTCACAAGCTTCATCCCCATTTTCCCTGGGGAGTTTACAAGGTGATCAGGTTGTCCCACGGGGGGGCTCACAATCTTCACCCCCGTTTTCCAGATGAGGCAACTGAGGCCCAGAGAAGTGAAGTGACTTGCCCAAAGTCACCCAGCTGGCCACTGGCAGAGGCGGGATTTGAACGCCTGACCTCTGACTCCAAAGGCCGGGCTCTTTCCACTGGGCCCCGCTGCTTCCCTCTACTCCTGCACGGCCCACGCCGGCGCTGAGTAGGCCTCTGCTTGACTCTTCCTCCTGTAATCGAGACTGGTAGAGTACTGGAAACTCTCCAGGTGCGACCCTGAGAGGTGACCCTTTGGTAGACTTTGTTATATAAAAAAAAAAATCTGGAATGATGGAAATGCTTTTAGAAAACTTTTTTTTTGCCAATTGAAAAAGCAGGCAAAAACCTGAAATCAGGTTTTCAGAGATCTAATCAATCAAGGTATTTATTGAGCACTTGCTGTGGGCAGAGCACTGTAATGAGAGGGGAAGCCTTTTACCTTGATGGTTACTTAGCTGATTTTGATTTGTTTGTGAATAGGCAGTTATGTATAGCACTTATGTACACAGCTGTAAATTATGTTTATTAATATCTGCCCCTCTAGACTGTAAACTCACGGGCAAGGAGCATCCCAGTCTGCCACTTGTCTGCTATGTGACCTTGGGCAAGTCACTTCACTTCTCTGTGCCTCAGTTACCTCATCTGTAAAATGGAGATTAAGACTGTGAGCCCCACGTGGGACAGGGACTGTGTCCAGCACAATTTGCTTGTATCCATCCCAGCGCTTAGTACAGGGCCTGGCACATAGGAAGTGCTTAACCAATACCATAATAATAATAATTGTTACTATGTCTACAAAATCTGTGTACTGTACTCTCCCAAGTGTTTAGTACAGTGCTGTTCATACAGTAAATGCTCAATAAATACCACTAATGGATATAAATAAAAATGGAAAATCCCAGAACGTTTTGTTCAATTCAGTCCCAGAAGCATGATTCCTCCACCCCACCCTTTAAGCACTTGATATTCATCCCATCCACAGCACTTAAGTACGTACTCCCCGAGTGCTTAGTACAGTGCTCTGCACACAGTAAGTGCTCAATAAATACTACTGATTGAATGAATGAATATCCTTACACTCAGGTATTTCCCCTTCTTAATTTATCTTAATGTATTTCTCTCCCTGTAGATGCTAAACTCCTTATGGGCAGGGGTCATATCTACCAACTCTATTGTATTGTACTCTCCTAAGCGCTTAGCACATTGTTGTGCATAAAATAAGGACTTAAATATGATTGATTTATTTGGATACCAAAGGCAATTGGGACATGGTTTTGCTTGCTACAACCATTGAGACTGAAGACATCCACAGCAGGATATAACGTTCCAGAAAGAGTGCAGAAGAGGGGGAAAGATTACCACTAAAAAATTTTCATTTAGTTTATTATGTAAGAAAATTGACAAAAGTATATCAGTAAATCATTAATGACTTGGTTTAAAGCAATATTAAAATCAGCAAAATCCCTGTGGAGATCTTTTCCTAAGAGCATGAAACTCTGCCCCTGTAGAAAATTCAGGCAATAATTAGGAAGACTACAAGTGGAGGCCAAGTAGTAATTAGTTACATCTGTTTGTGAGGACAAAAGGGGCTCTTAGTTAACAAAATGCCAGATGTTGAATTTTGCAGAGAATGAAGAGAATCTCTGAATATTCAGGGCAGTTTGGAAAAATAATTTTTGAAGGAAGTGGACTAATTGAGATAATAGCATTCCACATGGTTCTTTTGAAACTTCAAAAGAAAATACTAAAGGGGAAATCTTCTCCAGAACAGACTAGCCAGTAGCCAATTTGAATGGAGGTTTGGGGAGGGGGAGGATGGTTGGGGAATGAAAGAAGAAGTGAGGATTGAGACAAAAAATAGCAATGGAAAGAGAAAGTGGAAAATGTCATTTTCCATCTATTTAGCTAGTGACCACTCACTCTCTGTAGAGCACTGCCCTGAGCAATTGGGAGAATACAGTAGAGTTAGACATGATCCTGTCTTCAGGAATCCTATAATCTTGTGGGGGAGACAGTCCTTAAAATAAATTACAAGTAAAGTCAATCATTCAGTCAACTTAATGAGAGCTGACTGGGTGCAGAGCACTGGGCTAAGTGTTTGGGAGAGTACAATATAACAGAGTGGGTAGACACATTCCCTGCCCACAAGGAGTTTATGGTCTAGAATGGGAGAGAGATATTAATGTAAATAAAATACGGATGTACATAAGTGCTATGGATCTGAGGGAGGGTTGAATAAAGGATGCAATTCCAAGGGTGAGGGTGACGTAG
This sequence comes from Tachyglossus aculeatus, assembly GCF_015852505.1. Taxonomy (NCBI): domain Eukaryota; kingdom Metazoa; phylum Chordata; class Mammalia; order Monotremata; family Tachyglossidae; genus Tachyglossus; species Tachyglossus aculeatus. The sequence goes on along the minus strand of NC_052088.1, from coordinate 11,099,408 downwards.
AAGGGAGTGGGAGAAAAGAAAAAGAGGGCTTAGGGAAGACCTCTTGGAGATGAAGCCAGAGAGGACAAAAATATGTATATGTAAGTGAAATTTGTGGGGTGTGAGTACCCAGCTACTGAAGTACTGATCAGTCAGGGAAGCCCTCCTGGATAAGGTCTTGAAGATGGGGAAAGCTGTGACTTGCTAGATGTGAAGAGGGTTGCCTGTCCACTTCCACATCAAACAGAAAATTCTCTCCGTTGGCTTTAAAGCATTCAGTCACCTTGCCCCCTCCTACCTCACCTCACTACTCACCTACTACAGCCCAGCCCACATACTTTGCTCCTCTAATGCTAACTCCATCTCGTCTATCTCACCACAGACCTCTTGCCCACATCCTACCTCTGGCCTGGAATGCCCTTCCTCTTCCAATCCAACAGAAAATTTCTCTCCCTGTCTTCAAAGCCTTATCAAAGGCCCATCTTCTCCCAGAGGCCTTCCCTAAGCCCTCCTTTCCTCTTCTCCCACTCCCTTCTGCATCACCCTGACTTGTTCCCTTCATTCATTCCCCCATTTTAGACCCACAGCACTTATGTACATATTTGTAATTTATTTATATAATGCCTGTTTCCCCCTCTAGACTTTAAGCTTGTTGTGGGCAGGGAGTGTGTCAGTTATGTTGTACTCTCCCAAGCACTTAGTACAGTGCTCTCCACACAGTCAATGCTCAATAAATATGATTGAGGTCTAGGAAGATGGGAGGGTATGAGAAGAAACTGTCAGTGAGACAAGAGTGAAGTATAGTAAGTAGGTTGGCTTGAGAGGAGCAAGGCCAAATTAGAGAGAGAGCCAAATTAGTGCCTTAAACCACTGGAGTGTGTGGTCCCAGTTTCATATTCGTTCTTTAAATTATATTTATTGAGCGCTTACTGTATGCAGAGCACTGTACTAAGCCCTTGGAAAGTACAATTCAGCAAGAGAGACAACAATGGGCTAACAGTCTAGAAGTTCATATTGGCTTCCCCACCCAAGCAGATGTGAAGATCTTTCTTCAGAGCTGTGGAGAGCAGGCAGGACAGCAGACTCACGGATCAGCCATGTTTTTTTTTTATGGTATTTATTATTTGTTAAGCGCTTTCTATGTGCCAGGCACCATTCTAAGTGCTGGGGTAGATACAGGGTAATCAGGTTGGACACAGTTCTTGTCCCACATGGGACTCACAGTCTTAATACCCATTTTAGAGATGAGGTAACTGAGGTACAGGTAAGTGTAGTGACTTGCCCGAGGTCACACAACAGATAAGTGGTGGAGCCGGGATTAGAACCCAGGTCCTTCTGACTCCAAGGCCCGTGCCACACTGACACACGGCTTCTCCCTCCTTTCCTGTCCCCATCCCTGTGAGCGACCGTGGTCCTGCTGCTTGGCCCTGGATTTCTGCCCTCCTTACCACTACCAAATCAATCAAATGTTTTGGTGCCAAGATTATTCCAGCAACAGTGCTTTGCACATAGTAAGTGCTTAACAAATGCCATCATTATTATTATTATTATTATTATTATTATTTATTGGACTCATAAACATGCACCTTTGGATGATTCAGTCACCCCTGGGCAAAAGAAACCCCCCCCTCCCCCCAACCTCAACAAAACAGTTAAAGTACATGAAACAAAAGCAGCAATCCAGAGAGACATGTATTGCCCCATGTCAGAAAATCAGCAGACTGAAGCGCCGAAAAGATGTTTTGGCACTAAATGGCCACTGGATTATATTTATCTGCCCTGAGTTCGTATTCGCAGTTAACTTTTGTTTTTCCAGAGCTCCTTCACATCCATGAGTGCTTACTGGGCGCAGTCCACTGTACTGAGCACTTGGGAGAGCACAGTACAACAGAATTAGCCGGCATATTCCCTGCCCATAATCTCCCTGTGTCCTCCCACAGTGCTGTGAGGCAAGGAGAGGCACATATTTTCATTTCCATTTTATAGAGGAGAAAGGGAAGCTTTGTAATCTCTGACTTGCCTAAAATTATTCCACAGTGGTGACAAAAGAGGAACAAGGTCCCAGATTTCCAGTGACTGTAGTCTTTCCACGAGGCCATGCTTCCTCATCTGAGTACTACAGATAGAGCTGCTTCTGAGCCTGCACTTTTCAGAGATTACTTTGGTTTTGCTTGTGCTTTTTGATTGAACAGTAGAGAAGACTGGTAATGGTGTTTGAGTACCTCTTATTCAGCAGGCAATGTCCTAAGCCTTTAGAAAAACAGGTTCCCTGCTTTAAATCCTACTCCCTCCCACTTAGGTGGTGAGCCCCAAGCGGGACCTGATTTTTTTTTTTGTATCTACCCCAGTGCTTAGTATAGTGCTTGGTACACAGTAAGTGTTTAACATACTATCATTATTGTTAATATTATTATTGGGCTCACAGTCCAAGTAGGAAGGAGAATGGGGATTGAAGCCCTGTTTTATGTGGGCAGGGATCGGTCCATTTATCTTTATATTGTACTCTCCTGAGTGCTTAGTACAGTGTTTTGCACACATTAAGCGCTCAATAAATATGATTTAATGAAGAAACTGAAGTTCACACAGGTTGTGACTTACCTGGTCTCCCTTTTTAAACTGTGAGTCCCCTAGTGAGACAGAGAGTGAGCCCAGCTTTATTATCATGTACTTATCCTAGTATTTAGTACTGAGCTTGGCATATAGTGAGAGCTTAACAAATTATTAGTATTAATAATATTCCCAAGATCACGCAACAAGCAGGATTAGAACCCAAGTCCTCTGATTCCCAAGGCCTGTGCTCTTTCCACTAGGCTTCACTGCTCTTTTGAGAAGGAGGAAGTCACAGGGAACAGCAAGGTTAGGGCCAGGGACATTGAGAGCTGCTTTTAGGGATACAGTAGGAGGAAGGCAGAAGGTGTTGACTGCCTGCTCTGTGCAGATCACAGTAGTGAGGTCCATCGCGGTAGACCTCTAAGCCCTTACTATGTGCGAGGCACTGTATTGAATACTCATGTGCAGTACACTGTACTGGACTTATCTTAGTCACTGTCACCAAATCCTGTTGTTCTACCTACACAATATCTCTAGAATTCTCCCCTTCCTCTCTGTCCAAACTGCTACCATACCGTGTCCTATCTCAATACTGCATCTGCCTCCTTGCAGACCTCCCTGCTCCAATTCATACTTCACTCTTCTGTCCAGTTTATTTTTCTAAAAAATAGTTCTGCACGTTTCCTCAGACCTCCATTGACTTCCCTTGCATTATCACACCAGACAGAAGCTCCTTACATTTGACTTTAAGGCACTCAATCAACTCTTCCCCGCTCCTACCCAACATCTCTTCTCTCCCAGTACAACCCAGCCTAAACACTTTTCTCCTCTAACACCGCCCTACTTTTGTACCTTTTTCTCATCTCACTTTCTGTCAATCCCCTTGCTCATATCCTCCCTCCTTCTTCTGACAGACCACCACTCTCCCCATTTTTTTATGGTATTAAGCGCACACTATGTACCAGGCACTGTACTAAGTACTGGATAAATACAAGCTAATTAGGTTAGACATAATCCATGTCCCACATAATAATAATAAGTGGCACTTGGTAAGTGCTTACTATGTGCCAAGTACCGTACTTAGCTCTGGGGTGGGTACAGCCAAATCAGGTTGGACACAGTTCTTAATCCCCATTTCACAGCTGAGGTACCTAAGGCACAGAGAAGTTAAGTGACTTGACCAAGGTCACAAAGCAGATAAGTGGCAGAGCCAGAATTAGAACCCACGTTTTTCTGACTCCACGCCTGTGCTCTATCTATTTCACCACATTGCTTCCTGCCTCTTCAAAGCCCTGCTAAAACCACATATCTTATTTCCTGACTAACCTCTCATTTTCCACATACTCTTTGTTCCCCTTCTGTGTTGCCTGAGTTTGTGGGACTGAACCCCTTAAGAACTTTGATACCCCCCTGACCCCACAACACTTTCGTATATATTTTAAACCCTGCTGCTTTCCCCCTTTATAATTAATTTTAACGTCTGCCTACCTGACTTGGCTGTAAGCTCCTTTAGGGCAGGGAACGAGTCTATCATTTCTGTTGTGCTGTACAGTACTCTGCACACAGAAAGCTCTTAGTAATCAGTCAATGGTATTTATTAAGCACCTTCTGTTCCTAAAGCAATGTACTGGTCATTTAGGGGATTATTCAGATGAAAAATACAAATTTCACTCCCTGCCTTCAAATGCTGCACATGAATGAAGCAGTAGATAAAAGAGATTAAAATTGCATATAAAAGCCCTAGCTCTCTTCATTCTGTTTGCCCACTCCCACCAAATAATACACTTAAGGCTGGTATTTAGAGCTGCAATTTTGATGTGCGGGGGAGTATAAAGTTAATAGTAGTGGAGAAGAACTGCTTTACTGCAGCTGTTTCTTCTCGATTAAAATCATTGTTAATTATTATGTAGACTTTGAATGGGGTAAGGAAAAGGTAACTAGATCAGGACAGTTTGATTTTTTTGAAGTCTGTAAATGGGCTTTAGAAAAGGAATGTATGTCATTAAGAAAAGTCAAAAGCAAAGTGAGTATTTAACAAGTAAGCATTTAACAAGTAAGAGGGCAGTCTTCCTACAATGAAAGTTGAAATGGTGACCTTTACATGCTGAAGCAATGAATGCTTTTCACGGTTTTCAGCTCTTCAGGGTTTTCATTAACAAGAAAAGAGGGTCCATGGATTGGCTGAGAAACCAGCCTTTAACAATCATTTTCAAAGAAGCTGTTAATGATGAAAGAGGAAAAATTATGAATTAGTCATATCCAGAGTCAAACAAAATTGGCTCAGCAACCTGTCTGGTCCCGGTTTTTCTCCCTCTTGCTATCACTATAGCTATTTTTATTCTTGTTTCCCCCATTAAAATGTGTGCAGTGCAGATAGGACTTTTGCTTCCCTTTTTCTTTTTTCGCTTTAAATAGTATTTAAGTGCTTGGTAGGTGCCAAGCACTGTTCTAAGCGCTGATGTAGAAACACGTTAATCAGGTTGGACACAGTTCCTGTCCCACTCAGGACTCACAGTCTTAATCCCCATTTTAAAGGTGAGGTATCAGAGGCACAGAGAAGTGAAGTGACTTGCCCAAGGTCACACCGCAGGCAAGTGGCAGAGCCGGGATTAGAACCCAGGTCCCTCTGACTCCCTCTATCCACTAGGCCATTCATTCATTCATTCATTCATTCATTCAATCGTACTTATTGAGCGCTTACTGTGTGCAGAGCACTGTACTAAGCGCTTGGGAAGTACAAGTTGGCCATGCTGCTTCCATGCTGTTTCTTTCAGACACTTAACTATCCTCTGATTGGTCCCTTCTCCTTAACAATAATAATGAAAATAGTAACTATGATATTTGTTATGTGCCAGGCACTGTACTAAGCGCTGGGATGGATATAAGCAAATTGGGTTGGACACAGTTCCTGTTGCGCGTAGGGCTCACAGTCTTCATCCTCGTTTTACAGATGAGGTAACTGAGGCCCAGAGAAGTGAAGTGATTGGCCAAGGCCACACAGCAGACAAGGCAGAGCCGGGATTAGAACCCATGACCTTCTGATTCCCAGACCCGGGCTCTAGCCTCTACGCCATGCTGCTGCTCTCTAGCTGAAAGGGTGAAGAGGCAGCATCAGCGAGAGCCCACAACCCTATTCTCTTACCCCGGCCCACCCATGAGAGAGAGAAAAACCTCCTTCACCCCTGTGTCTGCAGCTGTGGCTCAAGGATTGGTCTCTGACCTGTGAGGAGCTTGAAGCTCTGGGACTCCAGGCTTCACTGTCCTTGTCACTGTCCTTGTCTTACAGTTTTTTCCGTTTTTATTCCCTCATCCTTCCTTATGCCTGTGGCCTAACCCCTCGCCTTCCTCATTCTGGATTGTGGACCAGGAACTGTGTCTGACTTTCTGCTTATATATTTTTTTCCAGTGCTTCATACGGTGCTCTGCCATTACTATTACTTTGCACTCAATAAATATCATTACAGTAATATCAGTCAATGGCATTTACTGAGGGCTTACTATGTTCACAGCACCGTACTAAGGGCTTGAGAGAATACAGTGCAATGGAGTACATAGACATGATCCCTTCCCACAAGGAATGTAAAGATTAGAGTGGGAGGCAGACATTAAAATAGATGTCAGATGGATCTGTACATAAGTGCTGCGGTGTGAATAGCAAAGTGATAAAGGGATATAGACCCAAGTGCATAGCGAGAGTGATCCGGAGAACAGTGCTTGGCACATATTAAGCTATAAACAAATACCATCATCTTTATTATTATCATTATTATTACTAGGGGTAATGAGGGCTTAGTAAGAGAAGGCATTTCAGAGGACATGTGAGTACAGTAGAGCTTTGAAGATGGGGAGAGTAGTTGTTTGTTGAATATGATGAGGGAGGGAATTTCCAGCCAGGGGTTGGCAGCAACACAGACGAGACTGAGGTATAATGAGTAGGATGGTTTTAGAGAAGCGAAATGTGAGGGCTCAGTTATAGTAGATCAATGAGGCAAGGTAGATGGGGGAGAGCTGATTGAGGGTCTTGAAGTTAATGGAAATAATAATAATTATGGTATTTGTTAAATGCTTCCTATGTGCCAGGCACTATTCTAAGCAATGGGGTAGATGGATGTTAATCAGGTTGGATACAGTCCCTGCCCACATGGGCTCACAATTTTAATACCCATTTTGCAGATGAAGTAACTGAGGCACAGGAGTGAAGTGATTTGCCCAAGGTCACACAGCAGACATGTGGAGGAGCCGGAATTAGAACCCAGGTAAGGAGTTTCTGTTTTGACATGGAAATGGATGGGTAATCACTGGGGGGCACTTGAGTGGGGAGGTACAGACCAAATGGTATATTTTTTAGGAAAATGATCCAGGCAGCAAAGCAAAGTATGGGTTGGGGAGGGAGAGACAGGAAGATCAGTGAGGAAGCTGTTGCAAAAGTCGAGGCACGATATGACAAAAGCTGGGATCAGCATAGTGGCAGTTCAGATGAAGAGGAAGGGGTGAATTCTAGAGATGCTGTGTCAGTACTCCAGAAGGCTGAGTAATCCTTAGTGGATCTTTAAGGATCCCACATGTTGGTCTGCAGAAACTAAGTAAAATTTAAGATTGTTCTATTATCTGTTTTCCATGAAGAAAGCCCGACTGGATTACTTATGTCCCAAACAGATTTTGTTTTTTTGGCATGTGTGAGTTGGGGAGAAGGTCCAGTCAGCTGCTGTTTGCATGAAGTCAAGCATTGCAGGTGATCTTGCCATTTAAGGATTTCAGGAACTTACCCCGCTGTGTGTGTGTGTGTGTGTGTGTGTGTGTGTGTGTGTGTGTGTGTGTGTGTTTGGCATGTGCTATTTCTCCAGGCTGTAGGTAGAGGTGGGTGCCCAGTGCAAAGCAAGTGGTACCTCCACATCCTTGGTGAGAGCTAATGCAGACAGGGTTGACCATAGTCCATCCTCATAGGAATCAATCAATCAATTGGTGCTTATTGAGCACCATCTATATACAGAGCACTCTCTTAAATGCTTGGGAGAGTACAGTAGAGTTAATCTAGTCTCAAGGAGTTTACAGCCTAGGGTGGGGTTATAATAATGATGGTTTTGTTAAGTGCTTCCTGTGTGCAAAGCACTGTTCTAAGCACTGGGGGATACAGGGCAATCAGGTCATCCCATGTGGGGCTCACAGTCTTAATCCCCATTTTCCAGAAGAAAGAACTGAGTTGTAGATAGTTTAAGTGCCTTGCCCAAGGTCACACAGCTGACAAGTGGCAGAGTCTGTATTCGAACCCATGATCTCTGACTCCCAAGCCTGCGCTCTTTCCACTGAGCCACACTGCGTGGTAGAGTAAACCAAAATATTATCTTTGATCACTGAGTGCCCATTTTTCTCCCCCATTTTCTTTTTATTGAGTTACCTTTATCTGCTCTACTTTCTTATCCTCTCAATCAGTCAAGCAATGACAAATTGAGTGCCCACTGACTGTGAAACACTGAACTAAGTACTTGGGAAAAGTACAGTGGAAGCAAACCCACATCCTCACTCACAAGGAGTTTACACTCTAATAGGGAAGACAGATACAAAAAATATTTACAACAGTCAGAGCAGTGGAGAGAATCACTTAGGGAGAAGGATGAACATACCAGTATGAAATATCAGAATTAATCTGAATAGATAAATAATAATAATAAATAAATAAATACATAAATGAATATATATGTGAATGCTGAGGGCAGGTTTCCTCTTCATCCAAACTGCTATCCAAAGTCCTATCCCGACTGGATTACTGCATCAGCCTCCTCTCTGATCTCCCATCCTCCTGTCTCTCCCCACTTCAGTCTATACTTCACGCTGCTGTCTGGATCATCTTTGTGCAGAAATGCTCTGGGCATGTTACTCCCCTCCTCAAAAATCTCCAGTGGCTACCAATCAACCTACGCATCAGGCAAAAACTCCTCACTCTCGGCTTCAAGGCTCTCCATCACCTCGCCCCCTCCTACCTCACCTCCCTTCTTTCCTTCTCCAGCCCAGCCCGCACCCTCCGCTCCTCGGCCACTAGCCTCCTCACTGTGCCTCATTCTCGCCTGTCCCGCCATCGACCCCCGGCCCATGTTCTCCCCCTGGCCTGGAATGCCCTCCCTTCGCACATCCGCCAAGCTAGCTCTCTTCCTCCCTTCAAAGCCCTACTGAGAGCTCACCTCCTCCAGGAGGCCTTTCCAGACTGAGCCCCCTCCTTCCTCTCCCCCCTCATCCCCCTCCCCATCCCCCCGCCTTACCTCCTTCCCCTCCCCACAGCACCTATATATATGTATATATGTTTGTACATATTTATTACTCTATTTTACTTGTACATATTTATTCTATTTTATTTTGTTAATATGTTTTGTTTTGTTGTCTGTCTCCCCCTTCTAGACTGTGAACCCGCTGTTGGGTAGGGACCGTCTCTATATGTTGCCAACTTGTACTTCCCAAGCGCTTAGTACAGTGCTCTGCACACAGTAAGTGCTCAATAAATACTATTGAATGAACGAAAGAATACATAGTCCTAATGTTAAGCAGAGTCGATAGAACTTTGGGCATTAGCGTTTAATCTGGGAAGACTTCTTAATGGAATTTAAGAGGGCTCCTGTGGAGGGCTGATTTGGGGAAAGAGGGAAAGTACTACTAATCACTTGGGAGGGTACATTTGTTGGCTCCCAAACTCACTTGTATATTATCTCCATCCTCCTTCATTATGTGTGCACAATTATCACTTACAAAACTCTTAACTTCCTCCTTTCATCTCTTTCAGTCAATAGTATTTACCAGTCAAATTTATGGAGTGTTTACTGTGTGCAGATCTGGACACTAAGCACTTGGGAGAATGCAATGTAACAGATTCCCTATCTACAAAAAGCTTACAGTCTAGAAGGGGAGACAGATATTAATATAAATAAATTACGGCTCTATAAGTGCTGTGAGGCTGAGGGAAGAGTGAATAAAGGGTGCAAATAGGGTGCAAATCCCAGTGCAGAGGCGATGCAGAGGGGAGTGGGAGAAGAGGAACCCATCATTCTGCTTCCATCCACTGTCATGTCTTTTCTTGATAGTATTTTATCAGTCATGAGAATGCACCCTAATATGACCCTTGGCGATGGAACATTAACATTTTTAAGCTTTTAAAATTCCTTCCTCCAAGCACCAAAATTATGGAGAATCTCTGTAATTACTGTATCCTGATTTGCAACTAAGATTACTGTTAATAAATATGTGCTACTGCTAGATATTCATTGTGTGGTGTCCTGGGGATGAGAGAATGGCAGGAAAAAAGGAAAGATTGAGTAGATAACTAATACTCTTAAGCCCTCTGCAAAATTGATACTGCCTGATTTCAAACGGAAATAGAAAAATCTTTCAAAATAGTATAAGCCTTTGCTTAAGGAAAGTAAAACTAGAGAGGAAAGAAGGGCATTTTTACAGCTTTTTATTTGTATCATTTGATTGCACATGAGTACTTCCTATGTTCTGCCTTAAGCCCTTGGTAGACAAGACAAAAGAAGTGGGCATAGGCAATCTCTGCTTACACAGATTTGTAACCAGTAGTAGCAGAAACTGACATTTAGGCAGCTTACTATGATTGGAAACAACCTAAATGTAGTCTATAAATAATCCCTTTTCACTGTGGGCAAGTTTGACTTCAAAGGTGGGATCTCTTTAGATAGTGGTTCTCTTAAAAGACATAGTTCCCTAAAAGTTCCTTCACACTTTTTGGAATGGGTATGTTGGTTTTCTTTTTTTCCTGTCCTTTATTAAGATGTCATTTTGGGGGAAATTTATATCAGACTTAGATGGGCTTCCAATAGATTAGTAATGCGCAAGGTAGGGAGGACTAAAGTAAAATGTCCCTTCATTACAACACACTTAGACTTAAACTGTGAGTTCCATGTGGGACCGGGACTGTGTTCAACAAATCTTATATCCACTCCAGCACTTACGCACATAGTAAGCATGTAAAAAATACCCTTAAAAAAGTGAGACCTATGTTCTCTGCACTCAAGGATCTTACAATTGAATAGAATTATCCTTTACTTTTCCTCTTATTCTTCATCTATTACCTACACCCAGTAAATACTCAAATACCATAGATGGCCTGCCAACTCCTTTCACCCTTAGCCAAGTATTGTACCCAGCATGCCAGCCTTCCACAGTGCCACAAATCCTGCTGCCCGTCTGTCTGCTCTTGGATTTTAGGCCACTTTGGCCACCTTCCCCACCTTTAGATTTCCATCTTAGCTGTTCATTCCCTCACCCTGGGGCACTCCCGGCAAATCCTCAGGCCCTGAGGGACATTTTGGAGTCACAGGATGCCACAAAACAAATAAACAGCTGCATCCTAACTGTAGCTGCAGCTGTCCTGGCAAGCCAATACCTATCACACCCACTTCCCTTTGGGTCTCCCTCTGACCTGGCACAGCCTCAAATATCCCTGAGGCTTGCCCTTACCATGCCAGATGTTTTGATCTTGCCTGCTGTTGCTGGAATACAAGCGACTGGCTGAGTCACCACTATTATCAGCTTGCCATGCAGTGTTTATTGAGCCAGTCCAGGGTGCACCACTTGCTATGAGGTTCTAGTGACTCCCGGGGATATAAGGAACTTGGGCAATTTTCTCTCGATCCCATACCTATTCCTTTCTTCTGGTTTTTAGCTCAAGCTAGTGACTCACTCCCATATTGGCTGTTGTCTGCATGGGGCAAAATCCACACATATTAAAAAAAATTCCCTACAGAGACCCAGGAGTGTCCAGCCCCCTTTCCTTGCAAACCAAAAGGGGAGAAGTGAACAGTTTTGTGAATGTTTACAATTGTCCTTTCCCACACCACACTTACTAATCTCAGTTTGTGGATTAAATTCTATCCAGATGGGTGCTTGTTATGGGAAGAATGATCTCTCTTTCTTCAATAGCAGTTGATTCCAATTGAACACTGAAAATATGCATTATAGGAACTGGCTATTTGAAATGTTATTCTTTGGCATTTACCTGGATGTTTTACACACATTATTAAAACTAAGTCAAGCCAAGAGCTACCTTCTCCAGGCAAGAGAAGCTATAGCCCTTTTGGCAAACTAGACTGATATGGTTCACTTAGTGCTGATGTTTTTTCCTTTTATTTTTTGGAAATGTAACTGAAGCACTTCCTTTTATCCTGAAGCCTGCTATGATCAATCAGTAAAGTATTTGAGCTCATACTATGTGCAGTGCACTTTATTAAACTCCTAGTACTTAGTGTGTGCTCTGTATATAGTAAGCGCCCAACAAATTTGATTGATTGGGAAAGTACAATGTACATTATATAATATGAAGTGCTCCAAAAGGGAGGAGGAGGTGGGAAGAAATGAATTCAGAGCCTTATTTATATTCAAATATCAATATTTAGTGTCCATCATTGCCACACCCATAAGTGCCTAAAGAATAATAATTTTAATAATGATTGCGGTATTTGTGAAGCTTCTCTATGTGCCAGGCACTGTACTAAGAGCTGGGATAGATACAAGGTTGTCAGGTTGGATATAGTCCCTGTCTCGCTTGGGGCTCACAGTCTTAATCCCCATTTTACACGAGGGAACTGAGGCACAGGGAAGAGAAGTGACTTGCCCAAGGTCATGCAGCAGACAAGCAGCGGAACAAGGATTAGAACACAGGTCCTTCTGACTCCCAAGCCTATGTTCTATCCACTAGGCCATAGTACTTCTCTGTCAGTCTTCCAATTGAGCCCACGTGGAACCCGCCAATTGGCATCTTTGGGTTGACCTAGTGGAAAGAGCCCAACTCTGGGAATCGGGAGGACTAGTTCTAATCCCGAAGAACCACCAAAGGTGTTCCATGAGGTAGACAGGCCCAGTGGAAAACCTGAGGAAATACGCCTTCTAAAAAATAACTGGGTAATGTGGACAGCAGAGATGAAGGTAACTTCCTTCCGGGTTATGGCACTGCAGCTCACCATCAGCACTATATTGAGGTCACTTTGGCCATAACTGGGTTGAGCCCATTAAAAAAAAACTTTTTATGCACTCTGCAACATGCTGCTCACTTTTCTTCTTATGCCGTCGAGTCGTTTCCTACCCATAGCGACACCACGAACACATCTCACCCAGAACGCCCCGCTCTCCATCTGCTGGTAGCGTATCCATAGAGTTTTCTTGGTAAAAATATGGAAGTGGTTTACCATTGCCGCTGTCTGCGGAGTAAACTTGAGTCTCCGCCCTCGACCCTCTCCCATGCTGCTGCTGCCCAGCATGGGTGAGTTTTGACTTGTAGCAGCTTGCCTTCCACTTGCTAGCCACTGGCCAAGCTAGGAATGGAATGGGTAGGCCTCTGCTTGATTCTCCCTCCCGTAGCCAGGACCGGTAGAGGACTGGAAACTCTCTAGTCGCAACCCTTAGTGGGGGCTCACCTTTCTACTCACCGCTTACTCTGGGCCTCAAAAGGAACATGACTGGTGGGGGTGAGTATTCCAATGGGGACCATGCAAGCCACTATTACTATAATCAGTTCCTCTGCCCGATTTCACAGTTGTGAAGCCTCAGGACCAAGGTTCCTCCATTCTCAATGATCACCATCATTGTGCCCCAGGAAGGAGGAGGAAGGACACACATTTGAGCAAAGTGTAGGGAAGAATAAAAACAAGTAGGGTTGGTGGGCTAGGTTCTTGGATGGAGAAAGCTCCTCTAGGCTAACACCTGAATAAGATGTTAGCTAATTGCAGAGGGTGCTGGGAAACAGCTTTCCCTTCTGAACAGGATATAATTTGAAATTTGAATTTGAACAATTTGAAAATTCAATTGATCCCATTTATTTAGTGTTTACTGTATGCAGAGCACTGTACTAAACACTTGGGAGAATATAATTTAACAAAAGTCGGTAGACGGAGGGGGAGACAGACGTGAATATAAAGAAATTATGGCTAGGTACTTAAGTGCTGTAGGGTTTATTAGGGGAATAAATCCACATGCAATTGATGGTCAGAGGGATGGAGATGAAGCCTAGATTTTGTAGCCATGTGATTGTATTCTCATCTGTAGCTACTGGCTGAATGGGAACAATATATGTTGCAGGAAAATTGAATGCTGACTTAATGGCAAATTTATCCAATAATATATGTAGTAGTCTTAATTCTAATTCACACATACACACATCTGAATGTGGCTCAAGAAATCCTCAGACCACAAATGCAGTGTTTTCAGAGTTTTTTCTAAGCTTGCATGTTTTTGAGGATGCCATCCATTAAAGTCTGGGTTTAGCGGATTGCTTTAACTTCTTTCTTCCAAAATGAACATCATTTCACTATCCAATTGTTAAGCTTAATGTACCACACAATCCTTCTTTTCTCTTGGGTGACCTGTATCATCTTAAATGCCTCCTGTTCTATTCTCTTTGAAATTCCATGAAGCCACCAAACTGGAATTCAACCCCAGAACATTTTCTCTCAAATGGTAACGTTCTGTTCTTAGTAACTGCTCAAAATTCAGTGGTCCCTGAAGAATATTTTGTACTCCTGGTTCCAAGACTTCTTTTACAGATGTTAAACATTCAGCTCTCTGCCAAGAAAGTGATGGTTTCAGTCAACTCACCAATATTCAGAAGTGGATTATTCACTTGGAGGAGATGTGACCTTATTTTAGCCCTCAAAAAGGCGTTCCTGAATTAAGCCCTCTTCTCCCTGGTGCTCTCTCCCTTCTGCATCATCTATGCACTTGGATCTGTGACCTTTGGGCATTTGGTATTCACCCCAACCCCACAGCATTTATGTACATACCTATAAAGTATTTATTGTCATATTAATGTCTGTCTTCCTCTCTAGACTGTAAGCTGGTTGTAGACAAGGTACATTTCTACCAATTCTGTTGTATAGTACTATCCAAGAGTGTGCTCTGCACACAGTAAGTGCTCAGTAAATACCATTAATTGATTGTTAAAAGCAGCTTTGTCTTCACTTCCTCCATTTTCGTATGCCTTAGTATGGCATCAGATCTGTTGGTACATCTCTGACCACTCTGTAGCACACCCTTACTGAAGGACAGCTTAGAGAAGAGAGAAATCCATATTTGTCAATTCTGGGTTTTGAGCTTCACCACAACATTGAGCTTATGAAGTCGTTTCTGCCTGTGTGCAAGTTCTGTTTCGCTGTTAATGCTTGATAATGTTCTGTAGTTGTGGAAATAAATTATGCCGATATATGCAGTTTAAAGGGAAAGTGTATTTTTTTTTATGCTGCTTTTCTTAGTTTCTTGGTTGTTTTTTTTTTTCCTGAAAGTGGAAATTCCCTTCTCTCCACAGCCCTTCCTAAGACACTCTGAGTGTCATAGTGTGCAATCAGTAGTATTTACTTAGTGTTCACTGTGTTCAGAACACTCTACTAAGCGCTTCCGAGAGTCCAATACAACAGAGTTGGTAGATATGTTCCATACCTACATTAAGATTACACATGGTTGCCTGCTGCGGTTGATCTCAGAAATACTCTGTTCTGTGATCAGAGCCGGCACTCATTCCCCCTACCAGGGCAGCAAAGCTCAGCACACACCATCACAACTTTCTTTCGTTCAGTTCATTCGATCATATTTTTTGAGTGCTTACCATGTGCAGAACACTGTACTAAGCACGTGGGAGGGTACAATACAACAATAAACAGACACAGTTCCCTCCAACAATGAGCTTACAGTCTAGAAGGGGAAACAGACATTACTATAAATTAACAGACTACAGATATGTACATAAGTGGTGTGGGGCTGTTGGGGGGAGATGAATGAAGGGAGCAAGTTAGAGTGACGTGGGAGGGGAAGAAGAGGAAAGGAGGGCTTAGTCAGGGAAGGCCTCTTGGAGGAGAGGTGCCTTTACTAAGGCTTTGAATGGGTTGAGAGTAATTATCTGTTGGATATGAGAAGGGAGAGTGTTCCAGGACAGAGGTAGCATGTGGGCAAGCAGATGAGATCGAGGTACAGTGAGAAAGTTAGTGAGTGGGCTGGTGTGTAGTAGGAGAGTGGTGAGGTAGGAGGGGACAAGGTGATGGAGTGCTTTAAAGCCACTTCTCCACAAACAAACACCCGCTGTATTGATAGTAGGACATCACTTTCCTCTCTTAACCTTTGGTGTGTGAGCAATTATCACCCAAATGGCAAGGAGCCAGGAGAGGAGCACAGCTATACCTCAGAGTGTGTAAGGAGTGTGTCTATTGTACAGGGCTCTGCACACAGTAAGTGCTTGATAAGTACTATTGATTGATTGCAAGAATATAGGATATTCTCAGTCACACACATGCCATTTCATGACTTTAAGTCATTCACTTTGTCATTAAGTCTAGTTATTTATTTATTTATTTTACTTGTACATATCTATTCTATTTATTTTATTTTGTTAATATGTTTGGTTTTGTTCTCTTTCTCCCCCTTCTAGACTGTGAGCACACTGTTGGGTAGGCACTGTCACTATATGTTGCCATCTTGTACTTCCCAAGTGCTTAGTACAGTGCTCTGCACACAGTGAGCGCTCAATGAATACGATTGATTGATTTCGGCAAGTCACTTCACTTCTCTGGGCCTCAGTTCCATCTGTGAAATGGGGATGAAGACTGTGAGCCCTGCAGGGGGCAACCTGATCACCTTGTAACCCCCCAGCACTTAGAACAGTGCTTCATTCATTCATTCATTCTGTCCTATTTATGGAGCACTTGCTGTGGGCAGAGCACTGTACTAAGCGCTTGGGAAGTTGGGAAGCAGCGTGGCTTTAGTGGAAAGACCCCTGGCCTGTGAGTCAGAGGTCATCGGTTCAAATCCAGCTCTGTCACTTGTCAGCTGTGTGACTTTGGGCAAGTCACTTCACTTCTCTGGGCCTCAGTTACCTCCTCTGTAAAATGGGGATTAAGACGGTGAGCCCCACGTGGGACAACCTGGTCACCTTGTAAATTCCCCAGCGCTTAGAACAGTGCTTTGTACATAGTAAGTGCTTAATAAATGCCATCATTATTATTATTTTCAAACTACTAAATGGAAACTTTAATACTTTGGATCAAAGCCTAATTCTCATGTTCCAGTAATTACCTAAGAGTTTGAATACTTGGCATAGACTCCTCCCTCACTCCCTTGAATATGCAGTTGTCTGAATTCAGTCCATTCACATTTTCACAAATCCAGCAATTAAGCCATTTAAGAACAATTCAGTTTAAACATTTTCAGAGTAACAAATACACATCTAGGTTTCCCAGAGGTCCCTCAGAGTTTAAGAACCTAATTATATAAATGGGTAAACTAAGGCCCCGAATGACTGCATCGGTGTCATTGTATTTGTTGCATAGCCTGTATGGAATGTCTAAAGGTGGTATATTCCACTGTGACAAAGTACACATAAAATAAACAATTCATCACTTATCGTGTCCCCCTCAGGAGCCCACTACCATTTCCTGATAGAAAGGAGTCTAGTCCCATCTCACCTCATCAGTAACTGTTCCAGACACCCTGTGGGGAGAGGAGGATATTATTTTGGAATTTGTCAAGCGCTGGGTATGCTTTAAAGCCACTTCTCCAAGAACTCAATCACCTGTTCTATTGATAGTAGGACATCACTTTCCTCACACACCTTTGGTGTGTGAACAATTATCACCCAAATGGCGAGGAGCAGCGACAAGATGATAGTAGTGGTAGTCACAAGATGATCGGATCAAACGCAGGTCCTCTTGTCCAAGGGGACTCACAATGTAAGAAGTAAGGGGAGCAGGAATTTTCATCCCCATTTTACAGACCCAGAGAGCTAAACAATAATGATAATTGTGGTACTTAAGCACTTACTTCATGCCACCATAGTACCAAGCACAGATACAGGCTAATCAGGTCCCACATAGAGCTCACAATCTAAGTAGGAGAGAGAACAAGCATTGACTCCCATTTTGCAAATGAGGGGAGCTGAGGCACAGAGAAGTTGTGACCTGCCCAAGGTCACACAGCGTGTCAGTGGTAGAGCCGGGAGTGGAACCTAGTCCTTGGATTTCCAGTAGGCCATGCTGACTTGCCCAAAGCTACACAGCAGCAGGCCAGTGGCAGAGGTGAGCCTTTTCCTCATCTCCCACTCCCTTCTCTGTCGCCCTAACTTGCTCCATTTGCTTTTCCCCCCTCTCCCTGCCCTAAAGCACTTATGTACTTATGTATATATCTGTGTGGGCAAGGATTATCTCTCTTTATTGCTGAATTGTACTTTCCAAGCATTTAGTACAGTGCTCTGCACACGTTAAGCACTCAATAAATGAGATTGAATAAATGAATGCATATTTATTTATATTGATGTCTGTTTATTTGTACTGATGTCTATCTATCCCACTTCTAGACTTCAGCTCGTTGTGGGCAGGGATTGTCATTCTTTATTGCTGTATTGTACTTTTCCTAGCTCTTAGTACAGTCCTCTGCACACAGTAAGGGTTAATAAATATGATTGAATAAATAAATGAAATAATGAATGAAGATCCTGAATCACCTGATTCTCAGAACCAGGCTGTTTCCACTAGATGCTACTCTTGGTAATCCTAGATCCACAGATTTTGTCTTTGACCTTTCTACCTCACATTTTCCCTTTTGGGGTCAAGATCGGAAGTGGTGGTTTTCAAGCTATGCTTCCCAATAGTGTGAGGAGATACTGTCTTTGAGCCTCCCTTAAGAGAGTGGTGATCAGTGGGTGAGGGCTTCTTGGCTTTCAGCAAGCATCTGCAATAAACACCCTCCCCTCTGATGGTACAAACCTACATGAACATCTCCATTTCCTTAGCAAGATTGTCATTTCTGCACTCATGTAGAGAGCCTTAGTGCTGCTATTGTATGGTATTGATTAAATTAAAGTGTTGAAGCACTTACTATGTGCCAAGCACTGAGCTGGGGTAGATAGCAAACCTAAAAGATTAGACCCGATTTCTATACCACATGGAGCTCACAGTATAAACGGGAGGTAGACAGATGAACATGCCAAGGCAACAGTGTAAAGTAAAAGAATGAATTTTGGGGTTGGGAGTCCTCAATCTCCCCTCTGCTCCAAGTACACAGTCATTTGTTATCCTGCAGCATCCTCCCCAGGATTGTAAAGGTAGCTTACTTTGTGCTAAGTGCTGTGATCGGCACAAGATAGTCTACACTGTAAGCTCCTTGCGGGCAGAGAACTTGTCTGCCAAGTCAGTTGTATTGTACCCTCCCAAGCGCTTACTACTGTGCTCTGCATGCAGTAAGTACTAAATAAATAACCATTAACTGATAGGTAGGGCATAGTCCTAATCTGATAAAGGCTCACAACCCAAGATTAGGTACTTTACCCCCATTTTACCGGTAAGGAAACTAAGTGAATCATCCAAAGCCATCCAGCAAGCCAGTGACGGAGCTGGGTTGAACCCAAAGCTCCTGGCTCCCAGACTGATGTTGTTTCCTCTAGGCCATGCTGTCTGTTCTGGGCCATGAACATGAACGCAACACTTCCTTCTCTTCCTCAGCTCATAAAGTGCCAAGATCTACTCAGCCTCTCCAGGAATCCCTGCAACTTGGCAGAGGAGGAAAGGGAAGATATATCTATCTATCTATCTATCTATCTATCTATATGTAGAGAGAGATAGATAGATCTATCTTTCTCTCTCTATATATATATATCGTGTGTGTGTGTGTGTGTGTATAACAGGTATTGAGTATAACAGGTATTTTCTGATTGGGAACTCCAGAGAATCCTCATTTCAACCCTAACCCATAGAAGGAACCATATCTCAGCAATCCCTTTGATGTGAAACCAGTCTCTCTTCCCTCCTCCTTAGTAACCTTCTGTTTCATGCATCTTGAGAAGCAGCATGACCTGGTGGAAAGGGCAGTCAGAGGACCTGGGTTCTAATCCTGACCCCGCCACTTGTCTACTGGGTGACCTTGGGCAAGTCGCATAACTTCTCTGTGACTCAGTTGCCTCACCTATAAAATGGGGATTAAATCCTCCCTCCAATTTAGACTTTGAGCCCCATGGGTCAGGGACTGTGTCCAACCCGATTATCTTGTATCTACCCTAGTACTTAGTACAGTGCCTGGCAAACAAAAAAAGCACAACAGCCAAAAGCATTCACAGTTCAGTTGGGCCAGTGATGGGGAGGGCCTCAGAGGCAGGGCTAGAGGTTCCCAGGGATCTTGGGGTGGGTTGGAGCTGTTGTGGTTATTCAGAGGCTTTTTTGTTACCCTGTAAATTTTATGTTATTGCTCCTGCTAGTCTTTGTTTCAGTTACAGTTCAACAGAGTTGGTAGACATGTTCCCGATCCATAAGGAGCTTAAAGTCTCAAGTGGGAGACAGACATAAAAATAAACTATGAATATGTTCATAAGTGCTGTGGGACTGAGAGTAGAGTGAATATCAGAGAAGAAGCATGGCTTTAGTGGAAAGACCCCTGGCCTGTGAGTCAGATGTTGTGGATTCTAATCCCAGGTCCGCCACTTATCAGCTGTGTGACTTTGGGCAAGTCACTTCTCTGTGCCTCAGTTACCTCATCTATAAAATGGGGATTAAGACTGTGAGCCCCACGTGGGACAACCTGATTACCTTGTATCTACCCCAGCACTTAGACCAGTGCTTGGCACAGAGGAAGCACTTAACAAATACCATCATTATTATTATCAGGGGCCTAAAGGGTTCATATCCAAGTGTGTAGATGCAGAAGAGAGAGGGGGTAGGAGAAATAAGGGACAGGAAACCTTTTGGTAGGAGATGTGGGATTCTTTTTTTTGGTAAGACTTTGAAGGTGGGGAGAGCAATGGTTTGTCGCATATTATGGGGAGGGAGTTTCAGGCCAGAGGGAAGATGTGGGTGAGGGGTTGGTGGCAAGATAGATGGGATTAGATACAGTGAGTAGGTTGGAATTAGAGGAGCAAAGTGTGTAGGTTGATATACTAGAAAAGTGACAAGGTTAATATAGGAAGTGGCAAGCTGATAAAGTGCCTTAAAGCCAATGGTAGGGAGTTTGATGGGGAAGTAAATGGGTGAATACTGGAGGTTCTTGAGAAGTGGGAAGATGTGAACTGAACTTTGTAAGGAAAATGATAAGGGCAGGAGAGTGAAGTATGGACTGGGGTGAAGAGAGACAGGAGGGAGGGAGGTCAGTGAAGAGACCTCAGTAGTCAAGGCAGGACATAAATGCTTGCATCAGCATAGTAGTACTTTGGATGCAGAGGAAATTGCAGACTTTAGCAATGTTGTGGAAGTAGAACTGGCAGGATTCAGTGACAGAATATGTGGGTTGAATGAGAAAAATGAGTCAGGGATGATGCCAAAATTATGGGCTTGTGAGTCAGGGAGAATAGTGGTGTTGTCATTTCCAGTGATAGGAGAGAATGGGGAATGATAGGATTTGGGTGAGGAGATGAGGAGTTCAGTTTTCAACATGTTATGTTTGAGGTTTTGGCAGGATATCCTCTATCCTGAAGAGAGGAGAAAATGTTAAGACTGTAAGATTGTTGTGGGCAGGGAACATATGTACCAGCTGTGTTGTACTCTCCCAAGTTCTGCACCCAGTAAGGGCTCAATAAATACTACTTAACTGATTGATTGACAGCAGAGAGGGAGTGGTCAAGGCTGGAGAGGTAGATTTTACCCATCTTACCTCCTCCCCTTCCCCACAGCACCTGTATATATGTATATATGTTTGTACATATTTATTACTCTATTTATCTTACTTGTACATATCTATTCTATTTATTTTATTTTGTTAGTATGTTTGGTTTTGTTCTCTGTCTCCCCCTTCTAGACTGTGAGCCCGCTGTTGGGTAGGGACTGTCTCTATGTGTTGCTGACTTGTACTTCCCAAGTGCTTAGTACAGTGCTCTGCACACAGTAAGCGCTTAATAAATACGATTGATTGATTGATTGATTGATTTGGGAATCATCGGCATCGAAAAACAGCATAGCCTGAAAAACAGTGTGGCCTGAGAGTCAATAGGACCTAGCTTCTAATCTCGGCTCTACCACTTGTCTGCTGTGTGACCTTGGGCAAGTCACTTAACGTCTCTGTGTCTCAGTTACCTCATCTGTAAAATGGAGATTGAAACTGTGAGCCCCAAGTGGGACAGGGACCGTGTCCAACCTGATTAGCTTGTATCTACCCCAGCGCTTAGTGCCAGGCAGATTGTAAGCACTTTGCAAATACCATTAAAAATACAGATGTTATTTGAAGTCATGGGAGCCAATGTCCATTATAGCAGAACTGTATAATTTCAAGTCAAGGAAGGCAGTGTATATAGTGAGCTGGGTGTCAGAGCACTAGCCCAAATTTATCTGTATTGGTGTCTGTCTCCCTATAACTCTAGACTATAAGCTCATTGTGGGCAGGGAATGTGTCCAGTTTGTCATTGCAGAGTACTCTCCCTAGCGTTTATTACAGTGCTCTGCAAACAGTAAGCGCTGAATGAATACAATTGAATGAATGAATGAATGAAGTAATGAATAATCTTGCCATTGACCGTTTTAGGCTGCATTTTGCTGGTGAAGTATCTTCCTTGAATGTTTCCTCTATACAATGAATGAATGAATGAATGAAGGAATGAATAATCTTGCCATTGACTGTGTTTTAGGCTGCATTTTGCTGGTGAAGAAAGTATCTTCCTTGAATGTTTCCTCTCAGCAGATCTTGGAAAAATAGAAAGGAAACTTAGTTCCCCAGTAGAGTTCAGCTAAGATTTCCTCAGTACTCATAGACAAGTGCACCGTCAATTTTTTTTTCTTTTCCACTCCAGGCCTTTCTTCCCGTCACACTTACCAAGTTTTCTATTACTGGGCAGAAGGATGTTTACTTGTGTCCCAGCCAGGAATGTTCGATCTAGAAGTATAGTAGGGTGCAGCTGCTACTGGAATTGTGCATTCTTATTTCTCTATTGGCAAGTCAACCTGAGGGTGGAAAAAATTAATCGGTGCTCAGTGGTCAGCTGACAGCTACTTGATATATTCAGTCACAGGAGGAGGAGATGGATTTTCCTGGCTAAACCTAAAACTTTTCTCTCGTAGGCCACCCTTGCAGTGGGCTAAAGACCACATTTCTGAGATCCCTTCAGGCATCAATCTTAGTGGGACAAGCCCCTCACAGATTTTTTCCTTACTCCTATATTTTGGGTTCCAGCCTTCTACCAATCAATCAAACAGTGGTATTTATTGAACGCTTACTATGTCTGCACTTGGGAGAGTATAATACAACAGAATTGGCAGACATGCTCTGTGCCCATAACAACCTCACAGTCTAGAGAGAAAAGGTGATCAGGTAAAACACGGTCTCTGTCCCACATGGGGCTCATAGTGTCACACACCGTAAAATTCAACTGTCAAATTGAATTCCCGTTTTACAATTGAGGAAGCTGAGGCACAGAGAAGTTAAGTGATTTGCCGAAGGTCACACAGCAGACAAGTGGCAGAGCTGGGATTAGAACCCAGGTCCTCCGGCTCCCAGGCCCATGCTTTATCTATTAGGCCACACTGCTTCTCAATCAGTGCTATTTTCTTCAGCACTTGGGAGAATACAATACACTAAAATTGGGGATTATAACTATGAGCCCCATAATAATAATAATTATTAAGGTATTTGTTAAGCACTTACTATGTGCCAGGCACTGTACTAAGCACTGGGGTGAGTACAGGCAAATTGGTTTGGATACAGTCCCTGTCCCACATCAGGCTCACAGTCTCAATCCCCATTTTACAGATGAGGTAACTGAGACCCAGAGAAGTGAAGTGACTTGCCCAAGGTCACACAGCAGACAAGTGGTGGAGCTGGGATTAAAACCCATGACCTTCTGATTCTAAGGCCCATACTCTGTTCGCTATGCCATGCTGCTTCTACTGTATCTAATCTGATTAGCTTGTATCTACCCCAGTGCTAGGTATACTGCTTGGCACATTGCAAGTTCTTAACAAATGCCATTAAAGAAAGAAAGTTGGTAGACTGTCTCCCCGCCCTCAGGGAGTTTACAGACTAGTATCCTTCATTCCCAAGAAATCATTCTGCAGTTTCCCTCTAGACTGTAAACTCATTGTGGGCAGGGAATATATCTATTTTTGTACTGTACTCTTCCAAGAGCTTAGTACAGGGCTCTGCACAAAGTGCTAAATAATATGATTGAATGAATGAATGTGAGATGGACCCCAATTTAGGGTGGTCCACCTGCTCATTTGAGGACAGAGCCCCCTTGTATAAACAAAAATGGGCAATGGGATAGAGCCCCATCTGGCCTAGGATTGGGCCATGAGTTCGATACCACTTTCCTTTTCCTCAAAACGTTTTGCTGTTTTTCAATCTCATTTTACCCTTACAATATCCCTGAAGTTGCGAAAGAGTAGTATTAATAATAATAATAATAATGGCATTTGTTAAGCACTTACTATGTGCAAAGCACTGTTCTAAGTGCTGGGGGGGTGCAAAGTGATCAGGTTGTCCCACGTGGGGCTCACAGTCATATCCCCATTTTACAGATGAGGGAACTGAGGCTCAGAGAATTTAAGTGACTTGCCCAGGGTCACAAAGCAGACATGTGGTGGAGCTGGGATTATAACCCATGACTTCTGGCTCCCAAGCCCGCGCTCTTTCCACTGAGCCACATATTAATCCCATTTAAAACCATGGTGACAGGAACAGAGAGGTTAAGGTACTTGCTTAAGGTCACACAGCAAGCTAGGAACAGAGGCCAAGCTAAAACCGAGGTTTCCTGGCTCCCACTTATTTGCTCTTGTGGGATGTGGCCCAACCCTCACAAAGCAGAACTTGAGGGGAGGCTCAGTCAGTTAGTGTCGTATTCATTGACCTTTTACCATGTGCAGAGCACTGTACTAATTGCTTGGGAGAGTACAATATAACAGCATAACAGACACATTCCCTGCCCAAAGTGAGCTTATAGTCTAGAGGGGGAGGCAGACATTAATATACATAAATAAAATTACAGCTATATTCATAGCAGCTCTGAGGCTGGGAGGGGGGATGAATACAGGGAGGAAGGCAGGGTGATGCAGAAGGAAATGGGAGAAGAGGAAAGGAGGACTTAGGGAAGGCCTCTTGGAGAAGATGTGCCTTCAGTAAGACTTTGAAGGTGGGGAGAGTGATTGTCTGTAGGATATGAAGAAGGAGGGTGTTCCAGGCCAGATTAGGTAGGCCTCATTTTTCCTTATCTCCCACTCCCTTCCGCATTGTTCTGACTTTCTTCCTTTGCTCTTTCCCCCTCTCCCAGCCCCACAGCACTTATGTATATATCTGTAATTTTATTTATTTGTATTGATCTCTGTTTATTTGTATTGATATCTGTCTCCCCGCCTTCCCAGGCTGTGAGCTAATTGTGGGCAGGGATTGTCACTCTTTATTGTTATATTGTACTTTCCCATGTGTTTAGTACAGTGCTCTACACACAGTAAGCACCTAATAAATATGATTGAATGAATGATGTGGGCAAGAGGTCGGCAGCGAGATAGATGAGATCGAGGTACAGTGAGAAGGTTAGCATATGAGGAACAAAATGTGCAGGCTGGGTTGTAGTAGGGGAGTAATGAGGGGAGGTAAGAGGTGATTTAAAGTGCTTTAAAGCCGATGGTAAGGAGTTTGTGTTTGATGTGGAGGTGGATGGGCAACGACTGGAGATTATTGAGGAAGGGGGGAAATGTGGTCTTGAACATTTTTATAGAAAAATGATTTGGGCAGCAGAGTGAAGTATGGACTGGAGTGGGGAGAGACAGGAGGCTGGAAGGTCAGCAAGGAAGCTGATGCAGTAATCCAGGCAGGATAATATGGTAGCAGTTTGGATGGTGAGGAAAGGGCAGATTTTAGTGATATTGTGAAGGTCAAACTGACAGGATTTTGTAATGGATTAAATATATGGGTATATTGAATAATGAGAGAGAGGAGTCAAGGGTAATGCTAAGGTTATGGGCTTCTGAGACAGGAAGGATGGTGATGCTGTCTACAGTAATGGGAAAGTTAGGGGAAGGACAGGGTTTGGGCAGAAAGATAAGGAGTTCAGTTTAAACTTGTTAAGTTTGAAATGATTGGACATCCAAGTAGAGAGGTTTTGAAGGCAGGAGGAAATGCGAGACTGCAGAGAGGGAGAGAGATCAGGGCTGGAGATGGAGATTTGGGAATCATCTGCATAGAAGTGGTAGTTGAAGCCATGGGATCGAATGAATTCTCCAAGGGGGTGGGTGTAGATGGAGAATAGAGGTGATCCAGAACTTAATCTTAAGGGACACAGTTAAGGGGTGGGAGGCAGAGGAGGAGCCCATGAAAGAGACTGCGAATGAGTGGCCAGAGAGACAGAGGAGAACTAGGAGAGGGCAGTGTCAGTGAAGCCGAGGTTGGACATTGTCTCCAGGAGAAGGGGGTGGTTGACAATGTTGAAGGCAGCTGAGAGGTCGAGGAGGATTAGAATGGAGTAGAGGCCATTGGATTTGGCAAGAACCTTATCAGTGGAGTCCTTTGAGAGGGTAGTTTCTGTGATTAGAAGGGGATGGAAGCCAGATTGGAGGGTGTCAGGGAGAAAATTGGAGTAGAAGAACTTGAGGCAGAGGGTGTAAGCAACTCGCTCAAGAATTTTGGAAAGGAACGTTAGGAGGGAAATGAGGCAATAACTGCAGGGAGCATGGGATCAAGGGATGGGGTTTTTTAGGATGGAGAGATGGGCATGTTTGAAAGCAGTAGGGAAGAAGCCATTGGAGAGGGAACAGTTAAAGATGGTGGTTAGGGAGGGAAGGGAGGAGGCAAGTGTTTTGATAAGGTGCGAAGGGATGGGGCTGGATGCTTTGGTGGAGGGGGTGGATTTTGCTAGAAAGCAGGAGATTCGATTCCCTCTTGAATACTGCTGGGAAAGGAGAGTTGAAGAAGGGGCAGAAGCAGGGAGGGGCTGGCTCATTCAGCCAGCTCTCCTACTGCATTAAGTTTTGCACATAGTTAGCACGTAATAAATGCCATTATTATTATTATTATTATCAATAGTGAGGAACGGGAAGGAGAATGGTCTTGGTTTTAGTTTTACATTCTGCTGAAAGAATAACGCCCGCAGTGGACGGGGAGGGGCTTGCCCGGCAGCCTGCTCCTCTTGCTGCGTTAAGCAATAATAATAATAGAGAGGAGGGTAGAAGGAGAAGGAGAATGGCCTTAGTTTTAGTTTTACATTCTGTTGAAGGAATAAAACCTACACCCATCTGCCCCCCAACCCCCAAACCCCATATTTTCTGTCTTGGTGATCTGCTGACGCTCACTCAGCTTTACTGGCCTGACAGCCATTTAAAGGATCCGCTTCCTCTTTAACATGTTGACTCTACTGCTCAGGCAAAATCTTCAAAATATTTAGGATTCAGGAGGAACAGGGGCAGAATTTTACCATCCCCCTACATTCTTGCCTGTGCAGTGGTCTACAGAAAGGGCCCATAACATTACTTCTCCTTCCCCTGCCCCTTTTAGCAGTAGCCTAAGGGAGAGGAATGGGTAAGGCCTTGAAGGTTGGTGAGATTTTTTTGTTTGTTCCTGGTGGATTATCATAGGCAGGAATGAAGAAAGTTCATGAGCAAATCACTGAAAGGCACCCTGGGGACACCTCTTTGTCAGTATTGTAAAGGAAAAACCTTCCAGTTCTTTAAAAATTGCTGCAGTACAGGAAGTTTCAACAATGTTCACCCCATGGTGCCTTCCTAACAACAAAACCGAAAAGAGAGAGAGAGAGCAACCGAAGTGTGTGTGTGTGAAACCGAAAAGAGAGTGTGTGCAGTCATCCTCTAGTGCTCTTATCCAGCTTCTTTTTCCAAGTCCAATTTTGCCCACTATTAGTGAGTCATTCCAGAGGGAGTCTAACTCAGAGGCAAGCTATGTGCACCAAGGACTGCAAATTTAGGGCTATTAAGGGCAGAGAGGCATTCCTCCCCTGCTAGATTATAAATTAGTGGAGGGCAGGGATCCTGCACCAACTTTATCTTAGTCTCCCAAGTTACTAGTACAGTGCACACAGTAGGTGCTCAGATACACTTGATCTGTTCCTGGGAGGATAAGCTTGTGTGTTTGAATCTTCCCACCAACAAAGATCTCCTTCTGTCCCCCAGCCTCCCACGTTATGCCCAATAATAATAATGCCTTTAATTTGTATTTCACTTTTATTTCTCCAAAACGTATTCACTCTTTCATTTTATCCTCCCAACATCCCTGTGAGGTAGGACGATTCCCAGGTTGTTAACCCATCCGAGCCCACTATTGGGTAGGGACCATCTCTATATGTTACCAACTTGTACTTCCCAAGCGCTTAGTACAGTGCTCTGCACATAGTAAGCGCTCAATAAATACAATTGAATGAATGAAGTGAGCAATTTTACAATTTTCATTTTGGGAATGTAGATATAATCTCTCACCTTTGTCCCTCCCTGCCTTTTACTTCTGGTTTTCCAAGATCTGAAGCTGCTGTTTCTCCCCATCCTCCCTTCTCTCCTTTTCTCCCTCTTCTCTTCTTTCCCTCTTCACAGTTTTTAGACTGTGAGCCCACTGTTGGGTAGGGACTGTCTCTATATGTTGCCAACTTGTACTTCCCAAGCACTTAGTACAGTGCTCTGCACACAGTAAGCGCTCAATAAATACGATTGATTGATTCTTTCATCCTTTATTCCTTCCTTCTTCTTCTTCTCCCTCCCTTCTAATCAGTCAGTAGAACTTGCTGAGAACATTGTACTAGGCCCATGGGAGAGGATAAAAAGGACATGGTCCTTGACTTCAAATATTTTAGTCTAGCAGAGGAGGCACTTAAATACAGATAGTGAGTGTAATGGAATATATAAGATGGCATCGAAGTGGCACTTGGGGGATAGAAAATGGAGAGATTAGATTTTAATTGGGGAAGGTTTTCTGGAGATCTCAAGAAGGATTTGAAGGTAGGAAAATCTGTGATCTGTTGGATATGAAAGAGGACAGAGCCCTGATCTCCTCCAGTCTGCCACTGACTCCTTTCCCACGTCTGGCCTGGAACTCCATCCCCCTCCCAATGCACCACACTCTGTTTTTGGTTTCACACACACACACTTCAGTTTGTCTCTCTCTTTTCGGTTTCGTTGTTAGGAAGGCACCATGGGGTGAACATTGTTGAAACTTCCTGTACTGCAGCAATTTTTAAAGAACTGGAAGATTTTTCCTTTACAATACTGACAAAGAGGTGTCCCCAGGGTGTCTTATCTGTGATTTGCTCACCACTCTCCCCACTTTCAAAGCCTTATTAGCGTCACATCCCCTCCAAGAAGCCTTCCCCAATTAAGCCCTCTTTTCCTCCCCAGCTCCCTCTCCCTTCTGGATCATCTATGCACTCGGATCTTTGGCATTCAGTATTCACTCCACCCTCAGCCCCACAGCACTTACATACATATTCATTTTATTTATATTAATGTTTGATTCCCCCTCTAGACTGTAAACTTGTTGTTGACAGGGGATGAGTTTACCAACTCGATTCTGTTGTACTTTCCCAAGTGCTTAGTACAGTGCTCTGCACACAGTAAACAATCAATACGATTGATTGGTTGGAAACAGGAGACACAACGAGTAAGTTAATTTGAGAGGATCAAAGCTGGGCATAGTGAGAAAAGAGTGGACTGTTAATATGTTTTGTTTTGTCGTCTGTCTCCCCCTTCTAGACTGTGAGCCCGCTGTTGGGTAGGGACCGTCTCTAGATGTTGCCAACTTGGACTTCCCAAGTGCTTAGTACAGTGCTCTGCACACAGTAAGTGCTCAATAAATACGATTGATTGATTGATTGATTGATTGATTGATTGAATTGATTGACTATTGGGGAGAGCTGACTGAGGTGGGAATGAAGAAAATTCATGAACGAATCATAAATAAGACATCCTGGGAACACAGTGGAGAGCATTTCTTTGTATTGCAAAGGAAAAATCTTCCAATTTAGTTAAAAATTGATAAAGTACAATGGCGTGGAGTTTTTGCTTGATGCAGAGAGAAATGGGCAACTAGTGGAGGTTTCTGATGAATTGGAAGGCTTATACAGTACAGTGTTTTCAGAAAAATTATCTGGGCAGTTGAATGAAGCATGGACTGGAGAGGGGAGAGACTGGAGGTCAGAAGATTGGTGAGAAGGCTGATGCAGTTGTCCAGATGGGATAAGAAAATCGCCTGGAACAACATGGTGACCATTTGGGCGGAGAGAAAGGGAGGGATTCTGGAGAGCTCTGAGAGCTCACCTCCTCCAGGAGGCCTTCCCAGACTGAGCCCCTTCCTTTCTCTCCCCCTCGTCCCCCTCTCCATCCCCCCATCTTACCTCCTTCCCTTCCCCACAGCACCTGTATATATGTATATATGGTTGTACATATTTATTACTCTATTTATTTATTTATTTATTTTACTTGTACATTTCTATCCTATTTATTTTATTTTGTTGGTATGTTTGGTTCTGTTCTCTGTCTCCCCCTTATAGACTGTGAGCCCACTGTTGGGTAGGGACTGTCTCTATGTGTTGCCAATTTGTACTTCCCAAGCGCTTAGTACAGTGCTCTGCACATAGTAAGCGCTCAATAAATACGATTGATTGATTGATTGATTGGAGATGTTGTGGAGGAAGAATTGATGGGATTTGGTGACAGCGTTGAATGTGGAGGTTC